>NC_060072.1:31919924-32222954 GCF_922984935.1 Meles meles
CATAAGCTCTGTTTACAAGACAGTCACAGCTCTAGTTGGTCAGACTTGTGGCTGCTTTGGCAGTATAATTTCCTTAAAGATTAATAAGCTTCCAGTCTACTTGCTTCCAATTAAATTCCTGTGAAAATCGCCATATTCAGATTACTTTTATTCATAGTTCTTAAGCCTCTGAGATCTTTTCTTATGTTTGTGCTTGCCGTCTGTGCTTGAACTCTCTCTTTCACTTTGAACATAATACTGGCTGGTTTAAAGTCCTCTGAAAATGCAGACTTCAGATAAGGAGTTACTCTGACCTTGGTTTCTGGGCTGCTTCCATTGTTTGACTCTAAGGTGTTACTTGGAGAATTTAAAGAAAGACTCTGAAGAACAGACATAGCTTCTGTTGTTTGGAGCACATAAGCAGTTGACTTTTCCAGTCCTCTCAAAGCCATATACCTCTCAAAGTAGATGGAATGCCACAGGTGGAAAGTATCTTCATTATTTTCTTCAGTTTCTACTTGGAAATTGGCCTGTTCATACGTAAGCTTCCTTTTGTGCTACAGGGCTTTTCTAAAAGAGACAGGGAGGCAATATCACTCCAGTATTCCTTGTTTTCCAATCCTTTTTCTAGAGCAACAGGCTCAGCAAGTAGGTCACCTGCCTTCTGTTTTCTCACAGGTTGTGTCTTAGTTTGGGCTGCTGTGGTAAGATATCATAGATGGGGTGTTTTAAACAATAAGAATTTATTTATTTTTATTAGTTCTGGAGGCTGGAAATCTCGGATTGGGGTGCCAGTATGGTCAGATTCTGGTGAGAGCTCTCTTTCTGGTTTACAGGTCTTCTTGTATTCTCACATGGTGAATATAGGTCATATTTCTTATGTCTTAAAGAGTCTTATTCCAATTCATGAGGGCTCCATCCTCATGATTTAATTACCTCCCAAAGACCCCACCTCCAAATACTATCACACTGGGAATTAGGGCTTCAACATACAAATTTTAAGGGTGTCACAAACATTTAATCCTCAGTGGGTTGCATTTTTTCCTGTTGGTTTTCCTTGGAATAAAATAGGTTGCTAGCTTCGTGTGATTTGATATCTATTTCCTCATTAACACCCACCTAATTTCTAAACCAATAACAGATCTTTTGAAGATTTATTATTGTAGTTTCTCACATCTCTTACCAAATTTTTATATGAGATGAAGTATAAGATAAGTCTTATAACAAATGAACTGAAACCACAGTTATTTTAGATAAGGTTGAGAATTATTTTCTCATATTCTGTCAGAGGAGGGAGGTCAAGGCTGGCAGAGATCTACTACAGAAAATTATTAATGGGTTTTAGTTTTCTCATAGGATAATATCCTAGTAGATGTTCAGTCATCATCTAGAATATTATTCTGTCCTACACAGATTGGAGACAAGAGAAAAGAGGAAGTCCAGAGTAAATGAATTTATCTTCAAAGCAAGGACTCTGAAGTTGCACATATTATTTGTGTTCACATCCTCTTTGACCCAGACCTAATCCCATGGCCACACATTACTGCTGTGAAGAATGGGAAATCAAGTCTGTAGCTGGGTATCCCAACTCCACATAAGCTAAAAATAATGGGGTTCTGTTACTTTAAAAAAAGAGAGAGACACACACACAAAGTATGGTTTCTTGAGGACAGTAGCAACATAAAATACCAATTTATAAAGAAAGTTTCATTATATTCAATTTCAAGGAAGTTTATCTATTACTGGGAATTGGTTTTATCCTTCTGTGTTTCAGAATTGAATCATTGGTAACAAATATCTCTTGGATACTGAAAGTAGGACATAGGAAAGCTTCCCATCCTCTTGGAATTTCATTAAGAATACAATGAAGTAGAGATTTCTTGAAATTTGGAGGAGATAGCTCGTCACAGCAATAAGCAAATACATTTTTTTTCTACAGATTCTTAAAAGTATTCAGTTTTGGTAGGAATACAATAACTGTTAACTGATTTTCAACTTTTTTCTTAAGAAATTTATTTGGGTCACTGCACTACTACTCTTTAATATATTCTCTACAAAATTCTCAATTGACTGCAAAAATGATTAACAGTAGGCTCCCCTGCTGTTCAACCCAGTCATTCATGACTTTACCAGATGGTTTTGCTTTTTGGGCCAATGCTTTTTTTTTTTTTTTTAATCATATTGTTTCCCCTCCTCTGGATACAGTCAAGATCTAAAATATGACACTCATTTTTAATTTCATGACTAAAATAGGAAATATTATGCAGATACATCTTTTATTTTCTGCATATTTAAAGATAATGACCAGAATGTTTGCTATTAGTTGTGGACAAGGTAATTTTAAAGTTTACCTATTTTCTTCATTTACTTCCCTCACATACACCCTTGTTTATTCTTTTCCTATAATAATTCAAGTGTCATTAGTTTTTACCACCTATTACAATCTTCCCTTTGGTTATTCTATTACTTTTATGGATTTTCTTTATTAAACAAGTTTACTTAATGTATTGGTCAAAGTCCTGCTGAGGAAAGCTCATCAGCTGTTACTCCTCATTTATTCATAGTCTGTATAAATAGTACATAGTTTGAAATACAGTTAAAGAAAAACAGAGGAACATTAAACTGCCTGAAAATGTCTCCCATTTTAATCCAGTTACGTCAATCTATCTGATAGGCAGAACTTTATGAAACTAACTGTTTCATTGGTCATATAACATTTTCAGAGGTGCTATGATCTTATCATATATGATCTTAACAATAATCACATATTTTTATAATTTACAATTTACTTTGTAAATTATTAATTTCTTTTATTGACAAAAAAATCTTTCAAAGATTTTACACTATGTTAGCTTATAAAAGCAATTAACCTGAAATCATATGCTCACTACTGACCTCTAAAATATGAGGTTTGGTTTTGTGTCCAAAATATTTTTTTTAGGGGCAACCTGGGTGGCCCAGTGGGTTAAAGCCTCTGCCTTCTGCTCAGGTCATGATCTCAGGGTCCTGGGATTGAGGCCCGCATCAGGCTCTCTGCTTAGCAGAGAGCGTGCTTCCCTTCCTCTCTCTCTGCCTGCCTCTCTGCCTATTTGTGATCTCTGTCCGTCAAATGAATAAATAAAATCTTTAAAAAAATGTTTTTTTATAGAGAATAAGATTAAAAACTTGGTAAAAGCTGATTTTCAAGTATTTGTTTTTTCATCAAAATACAGAGCTTTAGCTTCAGTGAAAATGAAAATCAGTTACATCAACTTTGTTGCATTATAGATAGAGTGTCCTTGATTCAAATGGTTTACATGCCTTGTTTGGAGTCACACTCTCAGCTGGGGTTTGGGGAAAGATGGGAGTCTGGACAAATTTATAGCGTCTACTCATCTAGTGCTTTTCCTTTGCTGTGTTTTTAGTTTCAGAATGGGAATCTTACTTGCCCACTCTGAAAAATTATCAGTAATCCATACTATTTAAAAATTAAATTAATATATGAGTTATGCATCATTCTTAAGAAACATATAAAGTATTTGCTTTCCTTAATCACCGATTTCCAAGAAAAGTTGCTTTGAATGCTAGTGAGTTTAAAATGATTAGCTTGATTTTGTAATCCAAAAAAATAAGATTGATTTAAATAGAATTATTTGAAGGAAACAAGTTTGCATGTTATTTTTTAAAAAGTCAGTATTTTTTTTTTGTTGTTTTAGTCACTGGTTTTATGCCTCCATATGTGTTTCTAATAAATAGAGCTAGCCACAATTTATTACACATATTCTAATAGTATTCTAATAGTATACTTTCTTTGAAGGCAGGAATATTACATATACTAGCACCTGTCAAAGGGTCTGACACGAAGTAGATAATATTTGTGACTAGATAAATGACTATGCATATACATGTATTTTTGAACATGTGTTTTTACATAATCATATGTACATGTACATATATACACATATATGTATTGTTTTTAGTACCATCTATAAAGTTTAAAATACTGTTTAAAAATATTATTGCCTTCTGTCAAAAAGAAATGCTCTAGGTGATTTTTGTGCAGTCTCTTTTGAAGTAGGAAGGGTTAGGTGGTAGAGTGGGAAGAGAAAGTGAATAGGGCATTGTGTGGAGAAGGAAAACAGCATAAATTGAGCATGTGACTACCAGTGGTTTGTTGCTGCTAAATCATAAAATGCATGGCAACAAGTAGTAAGAGAGAAGGCTGGCGATTGGGTAAGAGGCAGGTTAGGAGCACACTACCATCCAACGCATAGAATGTCAAAGGAATATTCTTCATTGATACAACCACACAGTCAGAAAGCAAGTATATATTGAGGTCTTACTGTATGCTGGGTCCTGCTTATGGTGTTTTGGCCAACAGGGCCAATATAATTCTTGCATAAAACTTATTTTTCTAGTTCTGGATTGGTTTAGGAAAAAGATTTATAAATACAAATTGGTTCTATAATTTAAAGTCATGGTTTTTGTTTCTTTTGAGTTCTTGTAACTATTTCCTGCAAAAATTGGGGACAAATTCAGTGTCATTTTATAAAAATTATGAATTGATACACAGGCTCACTTTTCCCTTGTGTATGCTTTTCTGCTCTCCAGTGCAGTAGAAAGGCTGGAAAGCTTTCACACTGATGGCTAGATATGCTCCCTCTGGACTTTTGGACCAAAGACCAATGCCCCTGTTAATGTCTGAGTTGTGTCCCACTAACATTTATATGTTGAGGTCCTAACCCTCAGTCCCTCAGAATGTGACTATACTTGGAAATAAGGTCATTATTTAATTAATTTATTTATTTATAAAGATTATTTATTTATTTGGAGGGGAGAGAATTGGGGGAGATGCAGAGGCAGAGAGAGTCTCAAGCAGACTGTGCTAAACACAGAGCTGATGCAGGGCTTGATCCCACAATCCTGAGCCAAAATCAAGGGTCTGATAACAACCATCTGTGAAACACAGGTACCCTGGAGTTAAGGTCTTTAAATAAGCAGTTATATATATATAACTATATTATGTATATATTATATAGTTATATATATTTTATTTATATATTTTATTATATATATTTATAAATAATTATAAATATATATTTATTTATATATAACTATATATATAGTTATATATAACTATATATATAGTTATATATATAACTATATATATAGTTATATATTTTAAGATTTTATTTATTTATTTGACAGAGAGAGATCACAAGTAGGCAGAGAGACAGGCAGAGAGAGAGGGGGAAGCAGGCTCCCTGCTGAGCAGAGAGTCCGATGCGGGGCTCGATCCCAGGACCCTGGGATCATGACCTGAGCCGAAGGCAGAGGCTTTAACCCACTGAGCCTCCCAGGTGTCCCTAAGCAGTTATATTTAAAGAAGGTCATTCGTGTGGACTCTAATCTAGTGACTAGTGTTCTCACAAGAAGAGGAGATTAGATCACAGAGGTAGGCACAGAGAGAAAATCATGTGAAGACATAGGGAGAACACAACCATTTACAAACAAAAGAGAGAATTCTCAGAAGAAACAACTTGTAGACACCTTGATCTTGGAGTTTTGGCCTCCAGACCTATGAAAAAATAAATTTCTGTTCTTTAAGCCGTCCAGCCTGTGGCACTTTTGTTATGGCAGCCTTAACAAAGTGATACAGCCCCACAAGACAATGGCATGACATTTAAATATCTAAAATCCCAGTATTACCTCAGAGTTCTGGATTCTAAGAAGTCTAACACAGCTTATTCTTTTTCCTTTTTTTTTTTAATTCTTTTTCTTTTAATCACAACAGCTACAAAATGTCTGTCAGATGTTAGTAGAGAACTATCTTACCATAGGACTGTAACAACTGTAGGCACTTTAAAAACTTACTCATTAACTTCAGAACCAGAATGTTTTATGACATCAGTTCAGAGTTTCTCAAAATCGACATGGTATTTGGGTGGAGAAATCCTTTTGTGAGATGCTATCCTGTGAATTATAAGATGGTTAGCAGCATCTCTGGACTTCACCCTGTAGATGTCAACGGCACTCTTCCACTTGAAGCAACCAAAAATGTTTTTAGAAATTGCCAAATAATCACCTTGTAGGCAAAATCACCTTGGATGAGAACCATTGCTTTAGTTTGAACATCTTGATAGTGCTTTTTATGTATACTTATTATTTGAGTTAGATTATTGGAAGGTCACCTAAGTGTACATCTGCATGAAAGAATCACTTTTCCTGTCTATATGTAAACTAGTTTTGCTGACACCAACGATTCACTTTCTTTTCCTGACACTTTATTATTTGTTGAAAAATAGTCTAATTGCAGTCTTCTTCTCTCAGAGTCTTAGTTCTAATTATTAGTCATGTTGACCTTTTCTGTTGAATAAAAAGAAACAAATGTTACATCATAAACCATAAAAGCACTGGTATTAAATACTAGTTGCAAAGAAGTACATTCATTATGTACTCCCAAGTATGATGAAACATCTTTACAAGGTCTTTATTTGAATATGTTTGAGATTCTCCCCAGATTTCTTTATTTTTAATGACACAGACAGCAGGTTTTCATGACCACAAAAACCTCTTTATGAAAAAATTATATTAAACTTTATTTATTCCTTAAGGAAAAGATTTCTGTGGAGTTGACATGCAACCTCAAATCCTTTCTGACTTTTAAAATCTGTAAAAGTCAAATTATTCAAGTCATATTTGTGGAATGTAGTTGGCAATGTGGACAATTATCTGAAAACACTCATCAAGGCTGAGTTCTATTAGAAAGCTTGTGAACTGAAGGGGTGGAAAGTCATCCAGAATCTCCATAGTTTGATATTTGAATATTTTTTATGTGTTATATCCAGCTGCAGTGTTTCCTTAATGAAAGAGCTCAGATGTAAGCTTTATTCCTTTGCCGGCTTTATTGCCAAATAGGGTCTGTGCAGTAAAACAGCTATTACCTTATTTTAAAATCAATTTTCAAGAAACTCTAGAATTGTTTTAGGGACAGTCAGTCTCCAACTGAGTATGAGTGATGCTTACATTGGCCATTCTGTAGTTACATTGTGTTTTCCTTACATAATGATTTTTATTGTTAAAATACATACAGTTTCATTTTCAGTATGGGCTTTGAAGATCTCAGTTCAAAGTACTGATTAGTGAAAAAATAAATTCTTATTTAAGAAACAAAGGCTAATTAAGAAATTCAGAGGGGAATTTGAAAGACTGTCAGAATGTAACAAGATTAAAAACTTTGAGTTTAAAGACTGCAAGCCTTGGGAAGAGTGTTAATGAACTAACTCTCAGTTGTTAAGCACATATTATATCAATGATCAGTATTCCAGTGTTGACCTAGTTTGAAAGCACAGGGTCCCCAACAGAATCCTTCTTTGTTGCAGATAAAATTAACCCAGGCTATTGTTTCCCAGCGCTTTCAAGAATGGATATCCTTTTAAAAATAGTAAAATAAAATCACTGTTCGATTCCATTTATCCATTCATTTAGCAATGCATATTTATTAACTATAATGAGCTAGGTAGTTTTTTTATAGGCTTGGAAATATGATAGTGAAAAAAGTCCCTGTCCTCATGGAGTTTACACACCACTAGAAGAGAAAGTGAATGAACAACAACAATAACAAAACATTACAAAAATGGACAATATGGACAGTAGGTGCTGTGTAAAAAAGTAAAGCAAGATAAGGGAGATACTGAGTGCTTCTGTATGCTGCTCAGGGAAGGCATCCTTCTTAGGTAGGTTCCAGAGACTAGCCTTTTTCTAAACATTTATTTGAACGAGAGGGAGATAATCTCAGAAGGGAAGTAAGGCAAGCAGAATAGAGCTGGGTAAAAAACTTAGCAAGAATGTGGTCTCAGCTGGAAACGTTCAGGTAAATCACAGGAAGCTCTGGAGCGTAAATTGCACTGCAGAGGTGCTCTCAGTGTGAGGTAGGATTTGGCCTTTTGTAGCTTCTGTCAGTTGACCTCTCACGAAAGTGGTATGGCATGGCCTGTGGAAAAGGCACCTCTATTTTGTTGAAGTCAGTTATCTGTAGAAAAGAGGGGTAGCTTTGAGTTCTCATCCAGCCAACATCAGCAGCAGCTAAAGATGGATGTACTTGAGGAATAACACCATATCTACTGAAATTGGAATCATGGGAACAAGGAATAATGGAAGGTGATTGAGGAATGCATTGGTGAGAGAGATTGGGGACAGGGTCTTGTAGGCCACTGAGTAAGATGAGAAGTCATTGGAGTTTTCTTTTTTTTTTTTTTTTTTTTTGGATTTTTTTTTCCTTTTTATTAATTTTTCCAGCGTAACAGTATTCATTCTTTTTGCACAACACCCAGTGCTCCATGCAAAACGTGCCCTCCCCATCACCCACCACCTGTTCCCCCAACCTCCCACCCCTGACCCTTCAAAACCCTCAGGTTGTTTTTCAGAGTCCATAGTCTCTTATGGTTCGCCTCCCCTCCCCAATGTCCATAGCCCGCTCCCCCTCTCCCAATCCCACCTCCCCCCAGCAACCCCCAGTTTGTTTTGTGAGATTAAGAGTCATTTATGGTTTGTCTCCCTCCCAATCCCATCTTGTTTCATTTATTCTTCTCCTATCCCCCTACCCCTCCATGTTGCTTCTCCATGTCCTCATATCAGGGAGATCATATGATAGTTGTCTTTCTCCGATTGACTTATTTCACTAAGCATGATACGCTCTAGTTCCATCCACGTCGTCGCAAATGGCAAGATTTCATTTCTTTTGATGGCTGCATAGTATTCCATTGTGTATATATACCAAATCTTCTTTATCCATTCATCTGTTGATGGAC
Organism: Meles meles; assembly: GCF_922984935.1. Lineage (NCBI taxonomy): Eukaryota > Metazoa > Chordata > Mammalia > Carnivora > Mustelidae > Meles > Meles meles. The sequence goes on from NC_060072.1 coordinate 31,928,693, forward strand.
ATCTAGGTTCTTTCCATAGTCTGGCTATTGTAGACATTGCTGCTATAAACATTCGGGTACACGTGCCCCTTCGGATCACTATGTTTGTATCTTTAGGGTAAATACCCAGTAGTGCAATTGCTGGGTCATAGGGTAGTTCTATTTTCAACATTTTGAGGAACCTCCATGCTGTTTTCCAGAGTGGTTGGACCAGCTTGCATTCCCACCAACAGTGGAGGAGGGTTCCCCTTTCTCCACATCCTCTCCAGCATCTGTCATTTCCTGACTTGTTAATTTTAGCCATTCTGACTGGTGTGAGGTGATATCTCATTGTGGTTTTGATTTGTATTTCCCTGATGCCGAGTGACGTGGAGCACTTTTTCATGTGTCTGTTGGCCATCTGGATGTCTTCTTTGCAGAAATGTCTGTTCATGTCCTCTGCCCATTTCTTGATTGGATTGTTTTGGAGTTTTCTAAACAGAATTCGTGATCTGGATTTATTTTTACTTATTTCTATTATTATTGTTATTATTATTATTTTTTAGAAAGAGATCACAAGTAGGCAGAGAGGCAGGCAGAGAGAGAGAGAGAGAGGGAAGCAGACCCCCCGCTGAGCAGAGAGCCCGATGTGGGACTTGATCCAGGACCCTGAGATCATGACCTGAGCCGAAGGCAGTGGCCTAACCCACTGAGCCACGCAGGCACCCCTCTATTTTTATTATTTTTTAAGGTTTTATTTATTTGAGAGAGAAAGCGACAGAGAGAGCACAAGCAGGAAAGAGAGGGAGAAGCAGACTCTCCACTGAGTGGGGAGCCCAACATGGGGCTCAATCCAGGACCTTGGGATCATGACCTGAACCAAAGACAGACACTTAACTGACTGAGCCACCTAGGTGTCCCTAGATTTAGTTTTTAAAATGCTCGCCTTAGCTACCATGGGGGATACCAGACTGTAAAAAGGAAGGATGTAAACTGCAGAATCAGTACTTGCCCTTTTAAGCATCCTTTTTATTTTATTGAGCAACCACATGCTATCAAGAGGCTATTGTGAATTTACTAATGCTTTGACATGATTTTGCATGTGATAATTACAGTTGCATTCCTATAGCTTTTGTAAGTACTTACAGGTAAATTGGGGGTGATATTCAAAATATTTAGTGAGCAGTATTACAGAGATTCCAACCAATCAGTTTGTAAGCTGCATTTTATCCTAACATATAGATAAGATACAATATTTCTTCAGTCTACAGACATTACTTGGTATATAAGTAATCTTTAAACCCCTTGAATTTAACGCCTTGCCTTCTTAAATACTCAAGGCTCCAAAACAATGTGGTAAATTTTTGTCTGTTCTGAGGAAAAGCAGGTAACTCACTTGGGTCAGGTGGGGTGGTATTCTATGATGGGAAGTAGAGCTTGTCGAAAATGCCAGATATGAAACCTATAGGAAGGTCTCAAGTTAGAAAGCAAAGGATTTTGTAATCTAACAGTAGGTTTCTATAAGTTAAAACCTGGGAGTTGAGCTTAAGAGCATTTTCCTTCTAGCTATCTTTTTTTGGCCCTAGTCTTCCCCTGTAGACCTATGTCACTTTATTTTAAAACACTTGTTTCTTCTGTCGATTCTGTAGATTTTATTCTAGGAGCAGGGACCAAATCTCTTCTGTTTATAGCTGTGTAGTCACAATATAGCACAGTGACTGGTACTCACTGACACACAGTCTGGATACCTGAGGACTGTGGCAGTAGGATATGAAATTAGATGTTTGGATTGATTATGAAAATGTGGATTTCGTTTGAAAACAAAAAAGATTTTCTATGGGTTAATTTAGAACAATACTTTACTTTTTAAAAATAGCAATAGTTTAGGGGTGCCTGAATGGTTCACTCGGTTAAGCATCTGCCTTTGGCTCAGGCCATGATCTTCAGGATCGAGCCCCATGTGAGGCTCCTAGCTCAGCGGGAAGCTCTGCTTTTCCCTCTCCCTCTGCCTCTCCTCTCTGCTTGTGCTCTCTCTGTCTGTCTGTCTCTCTCAAATGAATAAATAAAATCTTAAAAAAAAAATAGCAGTAGCTTGGCTTAGGGTTGGTGACTCAAACCAGGTAGCCCAGTTAGAAACACAACTAATTCCAAGGGTAAGATGAGTCGTGTCCTGCTGCTAGACTTTCATATGAAAGAGAAGCATACTTCTATCTGATTTAAATCAGTGTATTTTGGATATTTTTGTTACAGCAGCTTAGACTGTACCCTAACAAATATATCAACTCTAAATGGATGCCTTCTTTAAAAAGAAAAAAATTTAAAAAGATGTATTTATTTATTTGGTGGGGAGGGGCAATGGGAGAGGGAGAGAATCCTCAAGCAGACTCCCCTTTAAGCGCAAAGCCCTATACAGGGCTCAGTGTCATGACCCTGAGATCATGAGTAGAACTGAAAGCAAGTGTCAGACGCTCAACTGAGTGAGCCACCCAGGGGCCACTCTAAAAAATTCTACCACTAAATCCCAGCCCAGGTCATTTTCATGTTTTGCCCAGATCATCATCTATCTGGTCTTCTTTTTCCACTCTTGTCCTATAATCTGTTCTCCATGAAGTCGTCGGGGTAACCTTTTAAAAATAAAATTCAGCTTGAGTCACTTCTCTAAAAATTCCCTAATGGCTTCTCTCATCTCACTTAGAACAAACTCTAATAGCATAATCATAGCTTTGTAATCTTTGTAATTATAACCTCACTAATTTCACCTTCAGCTATACTTTCCTTGTGAATCCCTTTCTGTCCACACTGCAATGGACTTCTTTGAGAAGTCCAATCCTGCTTATGTCTCAGAGACTACACTCTTCACTGCCTAGAATGGTTTTCCTCCTTAAAGTTGCATTGCTTACACTCTTATTTTAATCAGATTTTTATTTTGATAGCCCTTCATCACAGTAGCCTTTCCTATCCACCCTGGCTGCATTAGCACCCAATCATGTTCCATTGTTCTCTGTACTCTTGCCTTGCTTGATTTCTTCTTCATATCTCTATTACATATTTATTTGTTTAATGTCATCCCCCTCCATTAGAATGGAAGTCCTCTGAGAGGAGCAATTTTGATTCTCTACTATAGAGTTTAATTCTCAAGAGTCTAGAATGGTGCCTGATGACTGTCAGATTCTGAAATATTTGCTGGTGCCATTAGCCTTTTAAGGCTCAAACCTTTGCAGATTCTTTCAGTGCTCCAGCCTGGGCAATAATAGCCTCGTTTACTCTGAGGGCTATTTCCATCCTTTAAGACCCTTACTTCTTTTTAACTTTTCATATGTATGTTTGTGTGTGGGTAAGGATGTGAGTGTGTGTGTGTGTGTGTGTTAAGTTTCAAGCTGTTATTCCCCACAGATGCATCACAATCAGTTTAGAAATATATATTCTTACTGAGTATTCTCTAAAGAATGCAAATTACTTCCAATCCTCCAACCCTTGAATAATGCAAACCATTGGTAAAAGAAGAGCCATGCTTCACCATGCATTTTAATACAGAGTAGCTATGTCAACTGCTACATTACAGTCAGTTGAAAGATAGACTAAAGGAAGCTGAGTTACACATTTTAGGGATAGGGTTTATGGGGAACAGCATTAAGTATTTTATGCTACAGAAATTGCTATGGCTAGTTTTTCTAACACTGTATCATTTACTTATAGTAATTGAGGATAGACAGGAATGAGGATAGACTACAATGGGGTAATGACAACATATATTGGTTCCAAATGACTTGAGTGTTTCAAACAGAATTTTATATTAGTTCAGTCTCTTTGTTATATCCAGAGGCCCTTGCATTCTTTTCAGTAAAGAGCTGAGAGAGGTAAATACAAACGGTAATACCAGAACTTACAAAAATATACATGATATCCTCATCAGACATTTTTCTTTCTTTCCATTTTTTTTTTTTTTTATTGCCAGAGGGACACCATTTCTAATGTATTCTGTTATATTTCTTAGGACCAGGTTACATTTTGGAGTTATTTGTATTAATATTCTTTTTGAAATTTGTGGATATTTTTCCTTTTCAACCAACTTAAAGAGATTAAGGTATTGTTTTTAAACAGTATCAGTGACTATATTAAAGGTGTCAGAAATTATTTCACAACAAAAAATAATTGTAATTCTCTTGAACAGAAATATGAAATTATGAAAAATAATGCTCTGGTTTTTAGAGACTATACTAGACAGACAAAGAGAGCTTAATAGTAACCTCTTCTGTTTTTTGTGATGGCATCAATTCTTATGTATTTATTTTGCAACAGCTTTGTTGAGATACAGTTCACATACCATGCAGTTCCCCTTTAAAGTGCATAATTTAGTGATCTTTAGTATATTCCCAGAGTTGTATGATCATGAACAATCAATTTTAGAACACTTAAATCCCTGCATTCCTTCTCAAAGAAATCCTTTGGTACAAACTTTTTTGCAGTCATCCCTATTTCCCATAACCAACCCCATCCTTCCTTACCAACTGCTAATCCACTTTCTATCTCTTTAGTATTGCCTATTCTGGATATTACATTTAAATGGAATCATGCAGTTTGTGGTCTTTTGTAACTTGATTCTTTCTCTTAATATAATGTTTTCATAGTTCATCTGCATTGTAGCATGCATCAGTACTTTGTTTCTTTTTATTGACAAATAATATTTCATTGTATGGATAGACAGCATTTATTTATTCAACAGTTGATGGGTATTTGTGTTATTTCTACTTTTTAGCTATTATGCATATATCTCTATGAACATATTTTTTGTGTGAACATGTTTACATTTTTCTTGGATACATATCAAAGACTAGAATAGCTGAGTTCTGTGATAAATCTGTCTGATGCTATTGATATTGAACACCTTTTCATGTGCTTATTGACCTATTTTTATTTCAGTACAACTTTTTCTGCCTTGCAATGGACTTTCCTCTATTACTGTTTTAATATTCCCATCCTTTTGTAATTCTGGAAACCAGTGTATTTAATTTTTTTAGCGATAGATATAAACTAAAACAAGTGTGTTCCTGTATAGGTTTATTGCGTAGATTTTTTTCAAATATATATCAACCTCCCCAGATACCGTTTTTGCTTATTTTTCAGTTCTTAACTCTTTCCAGACAGATTTCTAGATATTGAGACTTTATGCCATTATTTGAATCGTATGATTTATTTATAGATTTGACAAGTTGATTGGTAATCTGTTTATATAAACATAAAACAGTTTATACTTGGATTTCCTCCACTTCTAAATGCAGTTTTCTAGTAACAAATCAGTCAGAGAGGGAAGTGGCTTTAAATTGATAAAGCTAATTTTAAACATTAGAGGAATCAAATCATACTTACTGTACTAGAGGTTGGTTCTAACTAATGGATTCATGAGGGCAGGAGCTGCTGCTTTTCTATATGATATTTAATAATGGCCAATATCTGGAGCCTAGAAGAGGTACATTTATTTTTAGCTATGGATGCTTCTAATGACTCTATGCTGTTATTTCAAAAGAGAACATGTGAGATCGTTCAGGCTGTTAGCAACAAACATATTTTTCTAATCTTCAGATATCTGAGATTTGACTTTTACTATTTAAGTAGGTATTTTAATAAAATTATAATTATACAATTACATTCCTTGTATTTGATTCTTATAATTCAGTCCTTTAAATTTTTTCCACTTGGATACAATACAAAGACTACATTCATATGCTAGTTTTCTGTTAATTTTATGTATGTAGATAGATATGTAGTTAGCAAGCAAGCAGTGTTTTCCATTGGTACCCTGCAGCATGTGATCCAGGAACTTCTTCAACCTTCTCACTGAAAACAGGAAATATATACAAGACAGTTTTACCACAGAGACTGAAATTAAAATAACATGTTTCCCCAGAGTAATTGGAAAAATTCGTGCCAAGTATCCTTTAGTAATAAGAGATACTGATTTCTTTCACTGCTGCCTTAAAAGACACTTCTTACAGACCTGGGAAGACTGGTTCAGCTGCCATCCTGTGGCATAGTGCCTCAAAACAAGTAATTAAATACAGTCGCTTTGTAATATAAGTTATCTCTAATATTTGCTTTAGTCATATACTGTGGTGACTGTTAATAATGGAAAGATAAAAAATACACCTGGTTTAGGATGCAGGCTTTATACATTCAACCTTACCTTGCTTGTTATATGGTTTGCTAAGATTGATTTGTCTCTCACTCCTTTTAAATAAGAGATAATTCTTGAACGATGTATGTTTGGAATGACTTGGATAATCACCCATTGTTACTTTTCTTTATAAAGATTTTCAGTCAGAGAACGGTGTAAGCATAGCTATGGGGATAAACGTTACAGATTTTGTGAGTTTGGCGGGTTCTCCTTGGGTCTCGAGTTTCTGCATGTATTGTAAAGAGGTGTTGATGATTTTTATTCTGGACTGTTTTTTCAAGGTGTTTTATATAACAAACAGTCTTGGAAGACAGAGATTATGTCTCCCTCTGGAGTAGAAGGCTGATGTTTTTTTCCTAGTCAAGATGATATAGATTATGTCTTTCTCTGGGCAAAGTTTAGGCAGGTTAGGTAGGAGCCCTTTTCAAAGATTTGGATTTCTGAAACTCTGGGTTCCTTAGCTGTTAAACAAAACTAATGCACTTGTAGCATTTACCTGAACTGCTCTTCCTCACTCCCAAGGAGTTTGGGGGTTGGAGGCTGGGGGAAGGAACACAGTGCAAACACAAAGGTAATGCTTCCTGCTATGCTATAATTAAGTCCAATGTTTCTGATCCTGGAATCTTACGTCTTCTGCCAGCATCTGTGTAACTGTAGCAGGCTAACTTGTTAATGTGCAGTAAAGGTGGAATCCCTTTCAAAAGGATGGCTTTTGAAACCTGTGTGAATTTTCAGGCTTTGAGTAGTCCCTCTCCAAAGGCGTTCTGTGGGAGAGAGAATTAAACCTTTCTGTGGGAGAATTAAACTTTTTTGCCCCAATACCTTTATCGTATACAATAAATTGTGTTTTCTCCTATGCACACAGAATGTTAGTATATAAATTGGAAAGTTGAGAAAATAGTCAATTATATTATCTTATGTAGGGCTTAGTTTCTCATGATATCAAGTTGAGGACAGTCATGTATTCCCAATGGTAAATATTTGGTTTCACATCTTCTCTGACTAGTTGGCACTATAAACGTCTTTCACCAGCACAACATTAGAGATAGCTCTTCAGATGGTAGAAAGAAATATAAAAATACCCCTTTTCTCAAAAGATTGAGACATTCATTGTCAAAATCATGGTTTGGGGAAGCAGTTTTCATGAGATCTCTATTTTCTAACTCTGTGACTTTGGTAAGTATAATATGGAGAGAAAATTATTGGATTTAGTTAAAATTCTGGCTGACCTGGTGGAAGTGAACATGAGGAAGAGAACTGGCTTTTTGTTTGCAGACACAATGCTAGGGACTCTCAGGAACCATTCTGTGTGTCTTTGCCCTTTCCTTCTCTATTAAGGAAAAGTAAACAGCACCATTATCTCTATAGAAGTCAAAGGAATTTAAAGCAGTTTCAGGAAGTTGACAGGATGACGATTCTAATCAGATGAAATCCTATCATATTCCCTGTAGTTAGAAAGTAATATTTATAAATTGATCTTCCCTTTCTACCATAAACTAAACATTAGCTGCCAGCACACAGCCGGTTGTAGATTCAGAAAATGTTTCTCCACCCAAATCTGGAGAAAAGAACAACTAGGTATACGTTATTCCATGTGTTTTTACACTACTTTCACAGTCCATGATGAAGTTCTGTTGACATAAAATAATTTCATCCCTAATGAGGTTCAGATAGCATTATGTAATTCATAGTTCGAGTCTTTAGATTATAAGAATGCTAGAGCTTGGAAAGAAAGAGTACATATTTGAAAGGAAAGGATTAATATCTTCTGGCTTCTTATTCTTAACCTGGAAGCCCTGAGCTCTTTTCTTCTGAAAATCCTGATGAGTAAAGGGAGTTTGCTTCATATTTAAACCCTTTCTTTCCGTTGCTACCCTGTTTCCATTCCTAGGGCTCTTTGTTTTCTTTCACTCTGTTATTGCTAGAATCTTTTTGGTTTTTATGACCCCATGCAGGCTGACCTCTTGTTCCTATTGTTTGCTTCCTAAGCTTTCAGATTTCTGGGAAATCTACTTGCTTTCTCTATTTCTTTATGTTTATTACTTCATTAGTAGAGATTCTGGATAATTTGACCTTACTTTTTGCCTCATGAATTTCTTGACATATCTCTTTCTTTGCCTTTGATTACTGCCTGTAACTGGCTTGGTCCTATTCCATCACTGTTAAGAATGCTATGATTCTTTTTTTAATTTATGTTTTCTTTCTTTATAGAGGTATAATGGGCATATAATATTGTACTAGTTTCAGGTGTACAGCATAATGATTCGATATTCACCACAATAAGTCTAGTTAACATCTGTCCCCCTATATAGCAACAAGATTTTTTTTCTTATAATAAAAATGTTTAAGATCTGCTCTCCTCGTGACTTTGAATAAGCAATACAGTATCATTAACTGTCACCAAGCTGTACATTACATTCCCATAACTTACTCATTTTATAACTGCAAATTTGTACTTTTGACTCCTTTTACCCATTTCATGCACCCCCATCTCTGACAATCACCAGTCTGTTTTCTGTATCTATCAGCTTGTTCTTTTTTTTTTAATTTTACATATAAGTGAGATCATACGGTATTTGTCTTTCTTTGTCGACTTGTTTTACTCAGCATATTGCCCATCCATATTGTTGCAAATGGGAAGATTTCATTGCTTTTTATGGCAAGTAACATTGTTTTGTGTGTGTGTATCATATTTTCTATATACATTCATCCATAATTTATATTTTATTAATTCCGGTTTTCAAAATAGTTTTTTTTTCAAATAGTTTTAAATTGAAAATAATTCAAAGTTGAAAATTAATGTTAAACTTTAGCAGCACTCTCTACATTAAGCTCTAGAAGCTTTATTAGATGTAATACTAATATAATTCTGCACAAAGTTATAAATCTTGAAGTTTTAGTGATATATGCATATGTATACTTTTTTAAAAAGCAAATTTACATAAATAGATATTCTCGAAAGAACTTCTTGAGGCTATTTTAGGACTTTTTCTATATCTTTGGTCAAATATTTTTGGAGATGTTCAGAGGTTAAAATGATACCTGACAATTCTATAAAAGGAGTGAAAATGGACTCTAAAATGAAAGCAGAAAGGTATTACAAGAATTAATTAAACAGAAGGACAAGAATATAAGAAGCAAATGATGATTTTCAAAGAAGGTCTATGGGAAGTGAAAAAGAGGTGAGGACTGTTGCAGAGGTTATTTAATTACGCAGAGTCACCCACATATAACTGTGGTAGGATTATATTGGCAGTTTTAAGTTTCCCTAGAGTTAAATCTGGTCTCCCAAAGCAGCTGAATCTTGAAAATGTCAATGACAACACAAGGAACATCCAAACAAAAGTAGTTTATTTGGATTTTCTGTGAAAGGTGAATCTGTGACTGCCCTTAACACTCAATCCCCAAAATGATGCCTAAAGGCAACAGAGATTACGGTATGACGATGATGCTGTGCTAATAGTATGATTGAGTCCAGCAAATAAGACTTGTTTTCCTTTCTGTTCTCTGAATATTCTTGAGGTGCTGAGTACAACCTTAACTTTTTTCCACTTGGTAGTTATCAAGAGATAATTTTACTGCTTCTCCCTTTCTGGAAGCTTAATTTTTTTCTTCATACATCACTTTTTGGTTAATTTATAATAAGCTTAGCTGAAGCAAGTTAACATTTCAAAAACTTTTTCAAATAACCCTTGATGCAATAGGCAGTGAACAGTGAGGATATAAGATAGTAAACTTGCAAACCAACTTGGATATATATTGTCATTCTAATGTTTTCTGTTTTTCTTTTAATAATTGCCCCTTGGGGAGAATATGGTTGTTAAAAGGTAAAGGAGTGGGAAGATTTTGTAGGTGAAATCACTTGCAAACTCTGCATAAACTGATTGTTAGTTAAAAAAGAAAGAAAGAAAGAAAGCTGTACTTGGATACAGAAGGCAAATCCTAGGCCTAATAACTCCTTGACTGGGAGGCTCTGTGAACTTGAGTAGCTTATTTAACCTCACTGGGTCCCAAAGTATTCATCTCTAAAGTCTCTTAGTCTTGGTATTATTTTTAGTATTAAGTAAGAGAGTGCATGCAAATAAACACCCTTTGAGCAAAGTATGTCTGGCATTCAGAGTATAGGGGATATTATTTTGAATTAATAAAATCTTAAACTACCATTTTTTAATCTTCTTGGCCAAAAAGGAGGCCTCAAATAACAGGAGGTTGGTTAAAATCTCTTCTGTTGGCAAATAAACTTTTAGAAAAATATGAAAAATAGTAATACTGACTTACAGAAAAATATTTTTAAAATATTTTGTTTTTCTTAATAAGTATGTTTTCTTAATCTCTTATTAAAGTGTTACTTCTGGGGTGCCTGGGTGGCTCAGTGGGTTAAAGCCTCTGCCTTTGGCTCAGGCCCTGATCCCAGGGTCCTGGGATCCAGCATCATCAGACTCTCTGCTCAGCGGGGAGCCTGCTTCCCTTCCTCTCTCTGCCTGCCTCTTTGCCTACTTGTGATCTCTGTCAAATAAATAAATAAAATCTTAAAAAAAAAAAGTGTTACTTCCTTGAGATTAGAGATATTTCTTCAGTGATCTGTCTTCATATGGCACTTTGGTGAATTTGTATAGATTTATCTACATATATCACAAACACAAGGCTTCATAGTGCCATGAAGAAATCATTAATATCAGTGCAGTTTTTTATGAAAAATTATGTTAAATAAATAAGCATATTTTATTTTGCAGTGACTTTTTAGATTGATAATAGAAAACCCCACTTAGATTAAGTGAAATACAAGAACATCTCATAATGTCTTAAGGAACCCCAACACAAACTGAAAGGTAAAATGTTTTGTTGGCCTGATAAGTGGGGCAAGGAACTGGAAGTCTGAGAGTAATCAAAGCAGTTATTCTCTCTGTGTGTCTCTGGGTCTCCACTGTTTTCTACTTTTAATTTGTGTTCTGTGGGCCAGTTTCCTCTGTTTTTGTGTACAAAGGGGAAATGTGACCTCACCATGATGTTAAGTTTATAATTCGGGATGATAGTAGGGGATGACCAGTCTTTGGGACCCCAATCCAACTTATGGGGAAAACAACCTAATTTGTGTGGCTTGTGTCAAATGTTTACCTTTGGTACAAATAGCTGAGGCTAAGGTAATGAGGCTGAACCACTAGCTCCAGGGTCCCAGATCAGTTTTTTGTGTTAGAGGCTCACAGTCTGAGCATTCATTTTAAAATATATCTAGTATAGGGGCGCCTGGGTGACTCAGTGGGTTAAGCCTCAGCCTTTGGTGCAGGTCATGATCTCAGGGACCTGGGATCCAGTCCCACATCAGCCTCTCTGCTCAGCAGGGCATCTGCTTCCCCCTCCCTCTGCCTGCTGCTCTGCCTACTTGTGATGGCTCTCTCTCTGTCAAATAAAGAAAATCTTTAAAATTAAAAAAATAAAATAAAATATGTCTAGTATAATTTCTTGAGGAACCTCCATATTGTTTTTCCACATTGTCCGCACCAGTTTTCACTCCCAGCAACAGTGCACAAGAGTTCCGTTTTATCCACACCCTCAACAATACTTGTTTCTTGTGTTTTTGACTTTAACGATTCTGACAGGTGTGGGGTACTATCTCATTGTGGTTTTGACTTGCCTTTTCCTGATGATGAGTGATGTTGAGCATCTTTTTATGTGTCTCTTGGCCACTTCTATGTCTTTTTTGGAGAAATGCTTTTTCATGTCTTCTTCCCATTTTTAATTGGACTACTTGGGTTTTTTTTATTGCATTGGTTCTCTATGTATATGTTTTGTATATTAATCCCTTACTGGGTATATAATTTGCAAAAATATCCTCCAGTTTGGTGGATAATGTGTTGATGGTTTCCTTCACTATGCAAAAACTTTTTATTATTTGGTATATTCAAATGGCTTAATTCTGCTTTTAACTTTGTTTCCCTTACCAAAGGAGATGTATCTAGAAAAAATGTTTCTATGGCTGATGTTAAAGAAATTATTGCCTCTGTTTTCTTCCAGGAATTTTATGGTTTCAGTCTCACATTTAGGTCTGTAATAAATTTTGAATTGATTTTTGTGTATGGTGTAAGAAAATGGCTCAGTTTCATTCTTTTGCATGTAATTGTCCAGTTTTCCCAACACTGCTTGTTGGAAGTTACCTTTTCCCATTGCATATTCTTGTCTCCTTTGTCATAGATTAATTGACCATATAATTATAGTTTATTTCTGGGATTTCTATTCTGTTTCACCCACCTATGTGTCTGTTTCTGTACTAATACCATACTGTTTTGATTACCACAGTTTTGTAGTATATCTTGAAATCTGGGGTTGTGATATCTCCAGTTCTGTTCTTTTTAAGATTGCTTTGGCTATTTGGAGTCTTTTATGCTTCCATACATACTGTATGATCCAGTAATTCTACAAATATGTATTTACTCCCCAAAACGAAAGCACTAATTCAAAAAGATATATGCACTCCTTTATTAATTGCAGCATTATTTACAATAGCCAAGATAAGGAAACAACCCAAGTGTCCATCCATAGATTAATGGATAAAGGAGATGTGGCAGATAAATAGATAGATATATATATTCATATCTATACACACAGACAGAAGAATATTTTGTGTGTGTGTGTGTGTGTGTGTATACACACACAATAGGATATTTCTCAATCCTAAAAAAGATTAAAATCTTGCCATTTACAACAATATGGGTAGATCTAGAGGGTATAATGCTAAGTGAAATCAGTTAGAGAAAGACAAATACCATATGATTTCACTCGTATGTGGAATTTAAGAAACATAACAAATGAACAAAGAAGAAAAGAGACAAACAAAAAACAGATTCTTAAATATTGGAAACAAACTGATGGTAACCAGAAAAGAGGTGGTGGGGAATGGGTGTAATAGGCGAAGGGGATTAAGAGTACATTTATCATGATGATGTAATGTAATGTATAGAACTGTTGAATCACTCCATCGTACACCTGAAACTAATGTAACAGTATGCTAATTATACTGGAATTTTAAAAATGAATTAAAAATATATTTAGTATGATCAGTAAAGATGATTTTGGAGAAAATACTAGTTTGGTTGGGAGATTTTTTTTTTTTAAATCATTTTATAGGGACTCTTAGGCTTACTCATACATACTTCTACTAGGGCAAATTAGTCATAACTTTACTGATAATCTCAATGCATAATGTATTGGTCAAAGAATATTTAAATTAAAGGTAAGAATTATGCAGTAGCACTACTAAGGAGACTAGTAACATATTTTAACCTTGCTGGTTTAGGACCATGAAGCTTAATTCCTGTGTGTCTATACCACCAGTAACACCCCTTGACACACTAATATCAGAGATAGAATATCCAGTGCTTAGCTGGTTGTCTGACAGATTTAAAATTCAATAATTGCTAAAAACTGAGATATTCTGACTCAGTTTGGCTCTTACTTTATTATTAAATACAAATCAAAAGTTTGAAATATGCAGTCTTGTTTTCCTACATCAAAATTCCCTTTCAAATTTAAAACATAGATTTTATTCATTGATGGGAGACAAGTGAAGAAAAGGAAAGATAGGCTTTTAGAATTTTAAAAGCAACAAGAGCTGAGTGACAGAATGTCTATATGTGATAACAGATCTATGAGATTTCTCAGCAGGGACAATAGAGGAGAAGACAGTGGCGAGTATAGTCAGTGTGCTTAGGAAAAATAACAGTCACTCTCTAGTAGTATAACCAGGTAACTATTGTTTGAGAGTGAGAATGACATAATTATTTTTCAGACTTGTAAAGATAGAGTATTTCCAGACCTTCATGGAATATTTAAGGAGATTTTAGTATGAAAAAAGAAAATTCAGAGGTAAAGTATAGAATAAACAACTATAACCACCCCAGGTTGATAAAATATGTTACTTAATTTTAAATTAATAATAAGTCTTTTGTGTTTTAATTATAAAATTAAAAATTGAAGAATAATAAAATAGTGATTAATTTTTGGTAAAGTTTTCAAAGATCTTTTCTGGTATTTAGGAGGAATAGAAAATTGTATTATTAGATATCTTCTCTTAAAAATGTTAGAGTTACCACTCAGAAAAGACGTGAAATCAGAAGAAAGAAAAGGAGAAGTTTTAACAGAAATCTATCAAAAACTAATAAACAAAGTAGAAAAGAAAACTACTTTAGTTTGCAGACTAGTATAGTAGCCAAATTAGCAAAATAGAATGATATGGTAGGTATTATAACTATTCCTAAAACATGGAAAATACACTTTTTTTCCCCCAAGTACTATGGAACATTTCGCGGAAATTGACTTTAAAAATACAGTCCGGAGGCGCCTGGGTGGCTCAGTGGGTTAAAGCCTCTGCTTTCCGCTTGGGTCGTGATCCCAGGGCCGTGGGGTCAAGCCCCGCATCAGGCTCTCTGCTCCGTGGGGAGCCTGCTTCCTCCTCTCTCTCTGCCTGCCTCTCTGCCTAGTTGTGATTTCTCTCTGTCAAAAAAAAAAAAAAAAAAAAATACAGTCCATGTACTCTTACCACAAAGAAAAGAATAAAATTAGAATTTATCAATGAAAGATAATTTTACAAAAGTAAAACTGTATGTTTGGAAGTAAAACTTCACTCTTTAGTTCTTTGTTTACCTCACAATGAAAATTATAAAGTATAAACTTTACAATTTGAAATAAACTTGAAGTTTATTACTCTATATTCAGAATTGTTAGAATGCAGCAAAAAAGGTGTGAATATAGTTTTATAGTCTTTCGTGCTTTTATTAAAAGGAATAAGAAAGAGTGAATATACATTAATTACTTACACAACTTAAGAAGGGGGGGTGGTGAAAGAATTAGCCTAACAAAGCAGATTATAGGTAGGTAGTAATAAAGATAAAGGCAGTTATTGATAAAACAGGAGACAAAGCAACACCAAGCTAAACAGTAAGAACAAAAGCTGTTATATAAAAATCAGCCTATAAAACAAAAAGCTAAAACAAAAGAATTAGCAAATCCTTAATAAAACTTACTGAAATATAAAAACATGAAGTACAAAGGGAATATAACTACAGATATGATGTAGGTAAATAATTAGACTACTATGAACAACAGCATGTAAATATAGTTGAAAACCTAGAAAAATGATAATTTTGTAGAAAAAATATTATTATCAAAATTGAGTCAAGGCTGGGGCACCTGGGTGACTCAGTCTTAAGCATCTGCCTTTGGCTCAGGGCATGATCCTGGAGACCAGGGTTGGAGGCCCATTTCAGGCTCCCTACTCAGTGGGGATTCTGCTTCTCTCTCTGCCCCTCACCCTGCTCCTATTTTCCCTCTCTTTTTCTCTTTCTAAGTAAAATGAAATCTTTTTTAAAAAAAATTTGATTTGAGGAGACACAAAACTTAAATAAATCAATAAGAACTACATTACTCAATTATTAATCAAAAGTCCAAGTAGGCCTTCTTTTCAATCTTTCCTCCTTCCTTCCTCCCTTTCTTCTTTATTTCTATGTATCCACCCATCCATCCCTACAACCATGCGTACATCTGTCTTCCCATCCATCCATCTACCCTCTCATGCATCTACTGACATCTCTCACTCCCAGATGGTTTACAGAATTTTTTGTTTTGTTTTTGTTTTTTTTTACCTTCAGGGAACATACATATATAGCATTCTGATCTAAAAAATAATAAAATTTAAAGAGTAATTTTAATTTAATAATTTTAATTCTGATAAAAATATTTTATAAAACAATGTAGGCAGATAAAATCTTCATATAAAAACAAGAAAACGACAGTCCAAAAAACAAAACAAACCAAAACAAAACGATTCTGAATTTCTTAGCATTTCTGTATAAAGTATTGGCAAATTCAATTCAGTTTTCAAAGAAAATATCCCTTAAAAAAAGATAGTATCCTTTAAGTAGTTAATCTTAGTAATTTATGGATGATTGTATGAAAAGATGTTACATTGTTAGAGTAAAGAAGAAAAGCAAATGAATATCTCAATAAATGCAGAAGAAACATTTGATGAAGTTCAACACTCAAGATAAATACCTTTAGCAGACGTAGAATTAGAAAAAGGGAACTTTTTTTTTATCCTGATATATAATACCCAAATAAAAAATAGACATTACACTTCCTGGTGAAACTTTAGAAGTTTCCTTAAAGTCAGGAAGATGATGAGGTTGTGCTTCTAGTTAAAGCTAGCAAGCCCTAGCTAACATCAAGAAAAGGTATAAGAAGTACAAAAATTGGAAAGAAAAAGAGAACAACATCCTTATTTGAAATCATGCTTATCTATATAGAAATTATAAGAGCATTCATAGACAAATTATTAAAAGGGTCTTCTAAGCACCAGTGATAATCATTGGAAAATGTAAACGAAAGAAAAAAAAAATCCCAGTCTCTATAGGAACAAAAACTAAAGTTATCTAATATGTTTAATTAAAGGGGTATAAAAACATTCTGGAGAAAAGTCCAAAATATTAAAGGGATAAAAAGAAAACAAAAGATGTGTGTGTATGTGTGTGTGCACACTCATACACCATGCTTATGATATTTATGAATTAAACTACAATAACTAAGATGTTGACACACCCCCAAATTACCTATAAATTCAATGCAATCCCATTAAATCCCATTAAATTTAATCTCACTAAAATTCTGATAGGGAGGGATGATAAGAATGCTCATCGAAGTATTTGTAAGAAAAATTGGAAACAATCAGAATGTTTATCAATAATAGAAAAGATACATAGCAATATATTTGTAAAATGGGAAACTTTGCAGCCATTTAAACAAGCGAACTAGAGGTATACTTACTAACAGAGGGAAAACAGTAAGTTGCAAAAACAGTTCAGGATGCTGTTATTTATATTATATGGATTACTATAAAATATTGTCTATGGATATATGAACATTAAGTAAATAAAATATGTATGAGAATGATAAATACCAGAAACATGATAGATACTTTTGATAAAAGACAGGGTCAGAGAGTAATACACAGGTCATTCAACTGTTTATGTTTTATATCTTAAAAATAAGCTGAGGTGTACATGGTGAAATTTTAAAATTTTAGAAAACTGGGTTTTAATAAATATATATTTGTTCTCTATATTTGTATGCATATCTGAATTGTTTCGTAATTTAAAAACAAAACTTATCCTCTATTTTAACAGACCCCAAGCTCAAAAGTTTCTTTAAAAAAAAAAAAAATTCCTGGATTTTTTTGTCCGAGAACATCAAACTTAACAACAAAAAGGAGAGGATTTTTATTTTCCCTTAAAAATAGCTTAATGGTCTTGCCAAAATCATAATTAAACTACTATATGCTAAGAACTTGAGCCAAAAACTTTGTAAGAGTGATATAAAAGATTGGAATTGATTTTCAAAGAACACATAATGCAGTTGCATAACTGAGTCCAAGCTTGCTCTGCTCACTGCACTACAGGCCAATAGATCCCGAGGCAAGATGTTGGGGTAAGGAAAGCAACTTTACTTGGAAAGTCCAGCAAACTGAGATGGTGGACTACCGTCCTAAAGATCCACCTTAACCTAGTATGAAATTTGAGTTTCTTTTATGTCAGGAAAAGGGGAAAGTGGGAAGGGGTTTGAGTGAGGAGGTGATGACATGTGTAGACATACAGGTACCCACAAGGATCTGAGGAGGCTTGTGAAACTTTTCCATCCTTGGTCATTTGATCTTTTGCGTACAGGAATCTTGTCAGGATGCTCCTATAAATCTTAGACACAGCAAATGTTATTTCTGTACTTACTTTCTTATGTCTTCTGTGGAATATGGGCTTTGGGTAGAGCAGTTTGCATAAGTGTTTAAAATTATTTATTTATTTATTTGACAGAGAGAGATCACAAGTGGGCAGAGAGGCAGGCAGAGGGGTGGGGTGGGGTGGGGGAAGCAGGCTCCCTGCTGAGCAGAGAGCCTGATGCAGGCCTTGATCCCAGGACCCTGAGATCATGACCTGAGCCGAAGGCAGAGGCTTAACCCACTAGGCCTCCCGGGCACCCAGTTTGTGTAAATGTTAACATGCTTACATGCAGAGTTAAGGAAAAGTTTCTAAGCTATAGGTCCCAGCAGCAAGGGAGATAGAAGAATATAGGGTAAGATATGCTAAGTTTCTCCCTGCTACAGTTGAAAAATGCTCCAAATAGGCTGCTAAAGGCCAGCATAATGGCTCTGGCTTTACCAGACTAACTTATAATGACACTAGGTAAATCTCTAAATAATGATTTCTAGTGCTAAGATCCAGTGGCCTGAGGCTCCTTTCTCATATGCAGGGGAGATCAGAAGAATATGATGTACCCATCAAAAGAAATAAAAATAACTATTTTTGGAAAAAATCTAGTTTGTAGCTGTTCTACTAGATTTCTCCAGAAACTTATTCCCAATTCCCTGTAGTCATAAAACACTTAGGATTTACTTTTTGAGATAGCTAGAAATAATCTTGGAGCCTAGGATTGAGGCAAAAAGTGAGAAAATGGGGAAAAAGCTATTCTTTGGTAGTGAATATTTTGTTAACAGATTAAAAATGAAAACAAATGTCCTTTATTACTGGAAAAGAGCCTGTTCAGCTTTAGGTTCAACTTAAGTATTTCTTCTTATAATGGAGTCATGTCAATTTAGAAAATGACATTGCTATTTAAAATGCCATTCCATAGCCCTCTTTAATTAAAATGGCAACATATCATCAATCTGCTCCCATTAATGAATTTTTAACCATTTAGAATTTGAGCTGTATGATATACAGTTTAATATTTTTCAGAAAGTATGCACAGATTCCTCAGAGATTTAAGGAGGGAGCTTAAAATTCAGTGCTTTAGAAGTGATAGTTCAAACACAAGCCAAGGAGAAAGAGCCAAAAAGAGAAAACAGGACAAAACAGAGTGCAGGGGGACCAATCCAGACAGAGAGATAAACATGAAGCTGAGTATGGGATGGTGGGTGCTCATGTCAGGAATTTGTGTTATGAAATGGTGACCCCAAGTAATTGAATACTTCTGGATTATGCCCTAATGATGTGGTGGTGGGGGGGGTGGAGAGTGAGGGAGTTATTGTCTTTCTTAGCACAGAGTCTATAAAAATCCATTCTGTGTCTGGGAAATGAATGCATTTCCTATATTCACTTCAATCTAATTTCCTGTGATTTCAGGCCATTTTTAATTTCCAGTTATGCTGTTCACATTATTGATGTGGCAGTTTCAAATGAGTGACAAAAGGCAGAACAAGGTAGAAAAGACTAGACTAGTTCAAAAGAATTAAACTACAAATTTTAAACAAAAGCTACAGTGTTACTGATGTATGAATCAGAAAGCCAGTTAAGTGGTTTATGGATGGGGCGGGGGAGGTGAAGAGAAGGGCATTGTTTATTGTTGGAATACTACTGGCAATTCCATACTCATCTAATAACAGGAAAGAAAGTAAGTCTTACCTCAAGAGAGTTATAACAAGAAAACTGATAAAAATCTAGAACAAAGGATACTTTCTCCATATCTTAGGGGTTTCTTGGCTTCTCTCATCTTATTCTATTTGTACATTTCATTTTACTTTTATCCTTTCTTTTTCTGCTGGCTCATTCTACTCATGAACCAGTATACTTGACATGACCTTGTTTAGACAAGAAACTGATAAATTCCTCTGTGTCTTTCTTGTAAATCACATAAGAGATAATCGTGAACAGTCTACTCACTTTTTTTGAATCGGATGCCATCATATTCATTATCATTGCCACCATAATCACTGCTAACATTTCTTGAGTGCTTACTGTGTACTGTTCTATGCTATATACTGTTCTAAGTGTTTCACATGTATTAACTCACTTAATATATATAATTCTGAGAGGTGGACATTATTTTATTATTTCTATTTTGTAAACATGAAAACTAAATTATAGTTAAGTAACTTGGTGAAGGTTACTACCACTCTGTATAAAGCCAAATTTAAAACCAGAGGCAGACCTCAGAGTCCATGGACTCTCGCTCTATTCTGTGTCATACTATCTGTAGGCCAACTGTGCAGCCTTACTTTATTTAGAAAGGATCTAGGGGGAACGCCTGGGTGGCTCAGTTGGTTAAGCGGCTGCCTTCGGCTCGGGTCATGATCCCGGTGTCCTGGGATCGAGTCCCGCATCGGGTTCCTTGCTGGGCAGGGAGCCTGCTTCTCTCTCTTCCTCTGCCTGCCACTCTGTCTGCCTGTGTTCTCTCTCTCTCTCTCTCTGACAAATAAATAAATAAAATCTTAAAAAAAAAAAAGGATCTAGGGGTTTGGATTATAGAGTTCTCTCTGATTACTCAAAGGAGGATAGTGCCTGGGGATTTCCTCAAGTGTGGGTGTAGATGAGGCAAGCAATGACCAAGTTATTAGCATTTTGTAATATGTTTAAAGTGGTCACATTTGTGTGACAAACTGACTGAACACCGGGAGACCTCACAGTAGCATTACCTTGGTGGAGTCAGCCAGAGCTTAGACCTGGAAATGCGCCTCAGAGCTGGTTGGGCTGAAGTACAGAAACTGGAACATCAACTTAATAGATTTATGTGTCATATTGAGTTAAATTATAGTTAAAGTGTATCTGTAGAACAGAGAAAATTAGCTGTATGGATGAACTAAATATTGGACCCTGTCTGTTTAGCTTTGTGAATCAATCTTTTCATGGAAAAATATGTTCCACATCAATTGAAGGATGCCCTCCCCAAGAATGGTTTCTAAATCATCACTGCCACCATTTTTCTCTGACACTTCCCTTTCAAGTTCTAATTCTGTTTCTTCTTCAAACTATCAGTCTGTCTTTAGGTGTACTTAATGAAATAAATTTTCTTACAGCTATATTTTGCTCAAGCCTGAGGTTTATTTTGTCTTTTAAGGTGACTTTGCCTACTTCTTACATCATGTGTTGACTATAATGCTGACATTATAGTCAACTCTCAGAGGACAACTCACTTTACCTATGTACATGTTTATCCTCAAGCTAACACTTGAGAAGGTTCTATAGAGAATATGGTAGATAAGAATACAAATTTTAGATGCAGATATACCTAAGTCTGAATTTGTTATTATCAAATGTAACTGTCTAATTTTGTGTGAATTCACAAGATATGTGTCCCAATTTTCATAGCTGTTAAATAGAAAAAAAAAAAAATAATAGGACACATCTTAGGATGTTGCCAAAGGAAATTAAATAAATCTCCACAGTATGTAGAACATAATAGCAATAAGGTACTCAATAAGCATTCAATAAGTGGGAGATATTATTATTACCATTTATATTCTCTTTAATAGGATGGCTTTATTAAATGAACACTTGCACCTGCAATCTATTTAATGATACAGTCCAAGGTAAGGCATCCCTAAGGAAGTCAAAAGATCTGAAAGTCTTCTTAAATGGTGGAATTTGGTATGGATTTCTTACTGAACAGACAAAGCTAATTTTGTTGTCATAGTATATATATATTTATAAATTTTTTTTTATTTTTTAATTACTTACAGGTGTCTTTTCTTAAATAGATACTAGAGTCTTAAAGGGCAACGAACATATCAGTCATCCATTGTTGTGTAACAAACCATTTCAAAACTTAGTAGCATAAAATAATAACAAATTTTTTCTTTTGACTTTGTGAGTTGATGGAACTCATCTGGGTGGCTCCATGTGGTGCAGCTCTGATCACTTACATGACTGAATTCAGTTGGGAGTTTGGTTAGGGCTGCACTGTGGAAAGCCTCATTCTCCAGAGTCTCTTGACTTTCATCATTCAGTATTGAGCCCAGGTTCTTTACTCCATGGACACTGGTCTCCAAGATAATAAGGCCCACTCTGCAAGGGTTTAACTAAGCCTCTTTTACATCATGCTTGTCAGTAACCTTTGGCCAATGTGGCTCACTTGACCATGCTCTTTCCCTGTGGGAAGAGACTATGCAAGAATACCAGGAAGCATCGTTCATTAGAAGCCAACACTCTAACAGAACACCATAGGCAGTGTTTGTTAAAACCAGTTTACTCTCCATGACTACATTGAATTGAATATACAAATGTCACTGGACTTTTCTAAACATATGGATGTTTAGTGGCTTGTTTGGACATTGAAGTAAATGAAAACTTTGTTTCCTTCAACATTTAGAGTTTTAACTGCATATATATTGAGCACATCTGAAGTTACAAGCACTCTGTTCTATACATAATGGAAAAATGTATCTTTGAATACTGACAAATTTGTATTAAAGTGACAAACGTACCATTTACTAGCTTTTTTAAGAGGCCAACTCACTTGACCTGCCTTTGCTTTAACTTTTTCATCTGGAAAGTAGTAATAATAGCCTATAATTTTTAGTATTGCCATATGAAATAGCATCATATATATGAAATAACCAGAAAAAAGCAGATGCTCAAAAATTACGAGAAGAAGGCTCAAGGGGCATCCAGTCCCATCAAGGAAGGAAAAAGGGCACTTGGCTGGCTTTGTCAGTAGAGTTTCCACTCTTTGAGTTATGAGTTCAAGCTCCATCTTGGGTGCAGAGCTTTAAAAAAAAAAAAAAAGAAGAATAAAAAGAGCTTCAGTTATTTGGCAGTTAGACTTTAAAATATTATCTAAATTAACTTGCAATGTTGTGAGTTCAAGATGGAAGATAGACTAATATTAAAATGATCTCATCATATATGAATATAATGGCTTTGATGTTGGTAGAATAATCCAAATATCCCTATAGGATTTATTTTCCCCTTAAATTTCTTAATACAATTTTTTGAGAAATAAAATAAGAAGTTTTCCTATTTCAAAATATTGACTGAGAGGTCCAACCTTTGTCTCCTATTATTGTCCAGTATGTTTATTATTAACGATCCATACATGTTCCCAAAAAGAAAAGAATACAGTTGAGTAAACACAACCAAAAGCCAACCACAGGACTATAATAACTCTTTATTTCTCACTTATTTCTGTCTCCTTGATAGTGTATGAAAAGTGGACTTTACAAAGTAATTTTCCATTATCTCTTCAGTAACCCACGTATAGTTTTAGAGATGGTGAAGGGGAAAAGACTCTAGTTTGTCCACTGGGCTTATGTAACAGTCACCTGGGCAATGCATGAGAAAACTGACGAAAAGGCTGTTGCTTCAGAAGATCAGTACTACAGAGGAAAATATTGTGGAAGCACTAAGTACTGCTGAGTTCAAACAGCTTAAGGACTTTTCATGTTTGATTCCTATTCCCCTCCCTAATGTACCCAGGGATCACTGCAATGGTGGATTGAAATGTGTTTTGGAATAAAACTCTCTTTTGCATGACTTTCCTTTCTTCAGAAAACTTTGATTTATTAACGTTTGTTTTCAGAAAAGCACATCTTTGTTTCACATTTCCTAGGTGATGGATTTTTCTCTTACATGAATCTGTACCATCGGGTTGCATTAGTCACACTGCATTATGTTGCACTAAATCAAGTAACACAATGTGACTATTAATGTTGTGATGTGTAAGAACATGTCTCACTCAGGACTGGGGAAAATGTGATTTTCTGAAAACAGCTGTCTCTGCATTTATTCAATAAAACTTTTCACCTTGGAAACTGCATTGTTTGCCATCTAAGCATTTTCATTGGCAATTTTGAGGTATATTTTAAAGTCTTTTTTATTTCCATTAGTATCATTAAATATTCATGATTCCAATAAAACTTTCAATAATGAAATAAATTTTAGGGACAATTACGGTGAATGCCTACCACCTCAATATTTAGGCCTATGAAAAAGAACATAGTCAGAATGTTCCAAACAGACATTTCCAGCAGATTGATCATGATATATCAATAGACTGTAGTATTGATCTTCTGATGTCTGTGGCCACCACAGCACTCTCTTCTCTGCAGTGATTTATAGGAATAAGAGGAGCAGGCTTTACAAGCATATTATCTCTTCTGTCTCTAAAGCCTCTCTTAGCAAACTCCCTCTGCCTGTCTTTTTGGAACTTCATAGCCATCATGAGACTTAAGGAAAAGAGAGGACTGTATACCCATAAAAATAATATCATGCACTAAAAGTGATCTTTGATTTCTGTTAGGATGAATCTGTTTAGTCCAGAGTAAGAAATTGTTCCTTGCATTCTTTTAGGGAAAAAAATCAATACTGTTTTATCATTGGCCTACTAAGGTATAAGCTATCATGGTGCTTGCATTGCTTTATGTTTAATCATTCTGGCTTCCATGAATTTTCTTTCCTCCTTGTAAAAACAAACAATACTTACTTATTTGATTGCTTGAATAATGTTTTCTTCATCAAATAAAAATTTTCAGTTTCTTAAATGGAATAAAAAAAAGTCAGAAAAAATATAAAACCATGCTCCAAACTGGTTTTTCTATTTTATTTTTCTTCTGCTGCGCTTTCTCCATTTTCATCTTGTTTATAACAACATTGCTTTATTTTTTCAAAACAAAATATGCATGTAGTAATAAGAATAAATCCAATATTTCAAAGAGCTTACATGTCCTATGGTGATAAGTGTTATGGGGAAAAATACAGAATAATGGGGTTGATAGGGAGTGCCAGGTGGTGGGGTGGGATTGATATTCAACCTAATGTTTAAAATCAATAAATATAAATTTTGCTTAGCTTAGGAGACTGAGCAGAAACTTAATCTTCCCTGTGTTCTGAATCATAGAAAACTGCATACCCACATTCATACATACACAAGTGTACATCAGTTGAAAATACACAAATGTGCTTAAAAATAAGAGAAACATCTCCATAGGACAGAAAAAGAAAAGAAATCCATAGTTTCAAATACAAAGTAGCTATTTGGCTCATAGGAAGTAAAATTTTGACTCAAGAATTGAAAATATCTCAAAGGTTGATTAGAAATAAGAATAGAGCTGGAGGTTTGCATTACATTCTGGGATTTGGGGAGGAAAGAGGCAGCCATCCAGCAGTGGGAACTTGGCCTATGCTTGCACAGAATTACCATCAAGTATATCAATTACAGTTTAAACTGGGAGAGATGAATCCAAGCAAACATGACTCCAGGAAAGACTTGCATGGTAAAGCCCCACAGTGTGCATTTAGACAAAAACGAAAACATACCAAAATATTAACCATTGTATGATGATCTACAGAGAAAGACATGGTAATTAAAGATTGCAAAAAAAAAAAAAAAGAAAGAAAGAAAGAATCACACCATATGAAAAAAGATACTAAAATAAATTTATACAGAGTTCTTAAAGAGATAAATTGTTCCTGTGATAATAATAAGAAATTACAAAAAAAGGACAGGTGGATGTGTGAAAGAGTAAATTATAAGTCTTGGAAATGAAAATTGTACTCTTCGATGAGGGGGAGAAGATCAGTAGAAGAGATGTATGGTAAACTCTTCTCAGTTGAAGAGAAATGTTATATTTTAAAATATGACAAAGCAACCTACATAGAAACAAAATAGAGATAAAGAAATGCAAAATATATAACAGAAGCTGGAAAGCAAAAGACAGACTGATAAACTTCAATATATATTTAATAGGCATTTTTAAAAGGTATTTTTCAGAATAAAGATAAGGAATTAGTTAAAGAAATAGTTTATTGTTTCCAGAAACAAAGGAGCATGTGACTCCAGATTGAAATGTTCACCAGGAGCTGAACAGGATAAATAAAAAAGGTGCACACTGAGGGAAAAAAATAATTAAGTGTATAACATCAATATATGAGAAAATCTTAAAAAGAAACGAGAATATTACAATTACTTATAAAGGAAGGGAGATTAAGTTGACAGAAGTTTTATCCACAAAAAATACATGCATGAAAATAAAGAGCCGAAGGAAAATGACTGTTAACCTAGAATTTAATTCCCAATTAAATCATCACTCAGGAGTGACAGTAAAATAAAGATATGCAAAGACTAAAAAGAGTTTCTTACAGACCATTACTGAAAAATTACTAAAAGATTTATTGCAGAATGAAGGAAATGAACCACGAAAAAAAGTCGTGGTGGTAAAAATGTATGGTGCAAGAGTATACAAATAAAGTAATAATATAAAGTCAAGCCTAAATACTTACTGTGAGAGTGAAGGCGATAATATGTGAGCAAATTGAGGTCAGAATAGAAAACTCTAGTTATTGATGAAATGGAATTTGCATTCAGGGGGTTCATGGAACAGTTAAATTGTGTTAAGGTCCTTGTCTTATTTGGGTAGGAGGCACAGATATGATTAATTTTAAGTATTATTTGCAAACTGTGTGAAGAGCAGTATGTTATACACTTAAGAGCTAACATGAAACAATAGAAATTACAAGCATATTTTTGAACCATTAGAGAATAAACATGAAAATTCAAGAAAGGAGAGAAAAGAAGTAAGAAAAAGTACAATAACTGGAAAGCACTAATTATAAAAATAATTTGAAATATATTTATAAAAGGAAAACACATCTTAAAGATTCTCAGAACAACTCAAATGATGGGATACTATTCACTGGTTGAAAGTAATGAACTCGATCTGTGACTGTGTGTGTAAATCTCAAGAACATATTGTTGAGGGAGAGAAAGCATGTGTAGTTATTTTACAATGTGATGCCATTATGCAAACACCGCACATCCAAGAATACTTTATGTAGTCTGTTTAGCTACAACTCATGTTTCTTGTCATACCAATTAACAGATATGGCTAGTGACTAAGAAAACAATGCAGATATTGCAGCAAATCACAAGTTATCTTTTCTCCACAAATTAATATTTTGTGCTATCATTTGACAGTAGCTGACTCAAAGTATACTTATTCCTCTAGAACCCACTAGCTAGAGAGGAATAGAATGCCACGTTTTACCGGATCCCACTTCACTTCATGTTCTTCTCTTGACCTAATTCTCTCAGTCCCATCTTCCTCATTTTCATCCCAGTGTCTATTTCTTTTCGAAGCACTATCTTCGGGTAACGTCCTAAGCAGAAGTATACCTAACATGCATCATCTCAGTTCTCAAAAATCAATATATGTCTATATTCTGTTTTGGATAACTGTTTACTGCTACTGTGCAGAAGAATGTGTCAGAAAGAAATGGGAACTCTCCCGGAAAGACTATCTTTTTGGATTTTACATCCATCCATTCATTCTCTGTGGCAACCTTCTGTTCCATTTACTACAAGCAGCATATGCCATATAGCAGTTTAAAAAACACCCAGACTACCTTTTGTTACATTGCAAGGGCAAATCAGGATATACACTATGTATGTTCAGTTGATTACAGATGTAGTCACATGAAGTGAAGTTGGCTAAGTATAATTTTACCATTAATTGATATCCATCCTGGGCACTGCATTCTGCTTTCATTCAAGTTGTAGGTATTTCTTTTAAGAGAGGGTAGCATTTCCTAGAAGATAGGTCCTTGCCTTCATCTAGGCTACTTTGCTATGACTTTCTAAACTCCAGTGCTATCATGGATAGCACTCCCCCGCCTTTTTTTTTTTTTTTTTTTTTGAGCCTAAACTTACTTTTTTAACCTCAGGGCAAACATTTTTCCCCAAAGTTACTTGAGTTAAACCTTAGACTCTATCCTCTGTACCTGCTTCGTGATAATTTACGATTCTGCTCCTGGTATCAGCACTCCATGTGCTGTAAACCTCTATCAAGCTCACTCCATTTACTCCTCAATGAGTTGTTTAGACAATTACTTATTCTTAGACTAATATTAGGATAGCTGTTGAATTAATGAGGCTCAGATATGTTGCAGGAATATCTGAGAAATGGCAGTGGCTTATGACAACAGAGGTTTATTTCTTTCTCGTTGCTATATGTGCATTCCAGGTCAGCAGTGGTTTTGCTCCAAGGCTGTGCTCCATACTTTTTCTTCATCCTAGACTCAAACTAAAGGAATAACCTTGATCTGAGGCATTGCTGACTTCATGTTTGAGGAAAAATAGAACATAATGGAACCCTGCAATTGCTCTTAAAATTTCTTCTTGGGAATAGAACATATCACTTCCGTTCCCATTTCACTAGTGAGAGCAAGTCACAGAACAAAAGCTGATGTCAAATAGTAAAAGATAATTCACCCAGAGGGAACAAGTGGCAAATACTTTGAACAATTCACTTCAATTATTGACAATTCTATGGCTGCACTTATACTCAATTTCTTTGTACCCCCAATATTTCAATAACATGAGTCATCTGTTCCTTTCTTTCTCATGCATCTTTTCATTCCAATAAACCAAAAAGTCCTCCTGATTGATCTTCTGAAATAGTTTCATATTCTTTATTGCTTTCACCTGGTCAGGTTCTCATCTTCTCTTTCTTGGACAATTACATCTCCCAACTTGGTCCCTCTATCTTTGATCTTATGCCTTTTCACATCCATGCTTTACACACCTACGCATTGATCATACCAATCATCTACTAGTATCTGAGTTCCTATAGGGTTATGGGGACTTACATGATGTGAGAACCCTGTCTCCTCTCTAGCTTCATTGTTCCTCATCCTGGTGACTCACGGCAGTACTCTGTGAAATGTACTGTCGCACAACCTTCCCCACTGCTCATTCATTTGTATAATCTTACTCATTTTTGCAAGACATCTCAAGCATCCCTGGGAAGCTCTTCCTAAAGCTCCCATGCTCTTGAATGTCCTGTAATATATTGGGCATGGCACTGTTGCTCCACTTATATTTGTGGTACTTATCCTTACATGCCTATCTTCCTCACTGGACAGGAAACCCTTTAGAGTTAGGGGCCAATTTTTACTCAGCTTTGTGTCCCTTAAAGGGTATCAATTTTTTTTTTATTTTTTTTTTAGATTTTATTTATTTATTTGACAGAGAGAGAGGTCACAAGTAGGCAGAGAGGCAGGCAGAGAGAGAGGAGGAAGCAGGCTCCCCGCAGAGCAGAGAGCCCGATGCGGGGCTCGATCCCAGGACCCTGAGATCATGACCTGAGCCGAAGGCAGCGGCTTAATCCACTGAGCCACCCAGGCGCCCCTC
Organism: Meles meles; assembly: GCF_922984935.1. Lineage (NCBI taxonomy): Eukaryota > Metazoa > Chordata > Mammalia > Carnivora > Mustelidae > Meles > Meles meles. The sequence goes on from NC_060072.1 coordinate 31,957,761, forward strand.
AATTTTGTTTTAATAATCTCTGTGTTTTGTACCCAACACAGTATCAGCACATAATAGATGCCTAGTAATTTTTCTTAATGAATAAATAGATATAAGCCAAAAAAGACATTTCCTTCTTCAAATTAAAAAAAAAAATCTACAATAATTTTGAGGAAACAACATTTAAAAAATTTTTTTTTATTTATTATTAACATATCACAGCACTCACCATAGCACATACCTTCCCCAATGTCCGTAACCCAACCACCCTCTCCCTACCCCCGTCCCCCTGGCCACCCTCAGTTTGTTTTGTGAGTTTAAGAGTCTCTTATGGTTTGTCTCCCTCCTGATCCCATCTTGTTCATTTTTTGCTTCAGAAACAACTTATTTTATACATGAATTGAACAAGGTATAATAAACATAGTGACTTTTGTAGGTTTTGTTTGAAAAAGTAGAGAAGTGAGATATAACTTAGCATCATTAGTTCCTTTAATTTTTTCCTTGTAAACAAAGCTGTAACCCACAGATTTAAATATATTCAATATAGATTTGCTTATACATAGAAATTCCCCATGAGTTCTGATTACTAATATTCTAAACATTTCCCTTGGTGCTCAAGATCCTTAGCGTTGAAATGAATAGGTAATTGCAGTCATGATTAAAATACTCTTTACATTGATACAATCACAAGAGCCTATGGTGGGAAAATACTTATAAAGTTGCAGGTAATGTATAATCCATCTCTGGTGTACAAATTGAATTTTACCTTTACTCTTCTATTCAGTGGTGCATAACAAATGACAAGGACAGATCTTCAGAAATGTCATTATTGTCCCAATTCTGAATAGTAAGAATTCTTATATAAGTAGCTCGTTTTCTTTGTAGAAAGTATTCTCTTAGCAGTTATGTTACACAGTTACTTCATTATCTGACATATAACAAAAATTAAGAACAAGAACAAAAATTCACAAAAATTACAAGAATGTCCAATTTGAAGTACATGACAATATTCTATATAAATTTATATTTAAAAGTATCAGTAATAGTAATTTAGTAATGTGCTAAAGAATAATTAAATTATAATTATTCTTTATATTAATTCTTTAGGGGCACCTGGGTGGCTCAGTGGGTTAAGCCTCTGCCTTCAGCTCAGGTCATGATCTCAGGGTCCTGGGATCGAGCCCCACATCGGGCTCTCTGCTCAGCGGAGAGCCTGCTTCCTTCCTCCTCTCTCTCTGCCTGCCTCTCTGCCTACTTGTGATCTCTGTCAAGTAAATAAATAAAATCTTAAAAAAAATATATATATATTAATTCTTTATATGTATTATAATATAAATTATATATAATATAATATATTAAATTATTTATATTTATATTATTTATATTTTATTTATATTATATATTATAATATATTTATATTATATAATATTATATAATATAAATTATAGTACACATATTACTATGGCTAAAAAATTCAGTTCACACATGATTTGAAGGGCCAAAGTGTAATTGATTTTTATCAATTATGTTATCTGTCTCTTGAACCAAACTGTCATATCTTTAATGATGCTAAATTCTTCTTTGCCACTTCAGGCCGACTAAATATATATGACTAACAGTGATATTATTTCCTTTACTTAATTATTTCATTTACTTAATGCAATTTTGTTGAACTCCTTCTTATGGTAGGAGTTTTGTTACAAAGGATAGTGATACTGCAGTGAACAAAGTCTTTGCTCTTAGGGCTTATATTCTAGTGGAAAGAATGGTATGACACACAAATTAATACGACTTTTGTCAGATTGTGATAAGTGGCATAAAGAAAAATACAAAGGTAAGAAGATAGCAGTGATGGGCAGGCATGTCTGAAAAGCGGACTTTGGCACAGACATCTGAATCAAGTGGGGAGGGAGGGAGGTAATCATAGGACAACTGGAAGCAGAGCTTTCAAGGATAAAGACACAGGGTGCATAATGGCTCTGCAGCAGGAACCTGCTTCATGTGTCTTATATGACAGGTGGACAAAAAGATGGAAGGAAGGGCCTAGGTGTTTAGGGCTGTACAGATCATGGTAAGAACTATAGATTTTATTCTGAGTGAGAGAGGTAAGCCACAGGAAGATTTCGTGAAAAGGAACAGTTTTGTTACAAGCCTGACTTTGGCGCTTGTATAGGAAATATAGCATTAAGAGAAGTTTGTCATGGTCCAGAAAGGTTAAGAAATAGAACTTGAAGCAACCCAGAAGCCTTTCCCATGGCGGAGAGTTGCCTCTCCGCACTCAAAAAGCTCTCAAACATTTAAGTTTATTTAGCAAACAAAAGTGTTGATTTTGTTGATTTAATACATTAATGTGTATTTTAAAAAATATTTGGGTAAAAGAGCAGCATATGAAACTAAACTGAATAACATTTTTTAATTTTTATTATAGCTGATGCTCTTGAGTCAAACTGAAAGTTGGATAAAAAAGGTGTGTCTCAGTGAAATGATTTCTAAATGTAAAAGAGTATTTTCACACAGGAGATTTTTAAATATATAATACTCATTATGCGGGATATTATTGCTAATGATAGAATGGTAGTTTCTCTATCAGATAATATCCTCTAGCTTCCCTATCATTTAAGTATCTGCTTAGATTTCTCCTCATGAAGCTTATAAAGTACAAATAAAGGTGCATATTTGTTCTGAGTGAATAATGGGTAATTTGATTTTGGTATGCAGTATATTGTGTTCCTTATAATGTCAATCATTATTCTTTGTGACGTGTATAGCATACTCATGTTGATATGTTTAAAATTAATGAAGCATTTGTTCTCCTTGTGAAGAAACTAATAAGGAAATTTTATCCCAAGGAATTATGTAGACAGAATTAAAACAAATCAGTTTTGTTTTGGAGTATACATTTTCTGAACTCAGAGGCATTCTAACCATTGCTATGGACTGATAGGATGCTTTGAGAAAAAGTGGTGAGTAATTTCAAATCACAACCAAGTAAATATCCTGAGAATGCCAGTGGCAGGGCTTCATCCCTGGATCTTAAATTTGACGTAATTTTCTCCCCAGTTTTGTCCTTTAGAGGGATAATTTATTGACTGTAGAGCACTTACTGAGTGTCTTCTATGTGCCAGACTCCAGGGGTAGTCACTGGGCAATGACTCATTCAAGATCATTAAGTACCTAGTTTCTACTAGGATCATAATTTATCTGAGAAAAATGTATATGAAGCTAACTAAGAGGTGTGATTGTTGGCAAGGTTTGCAGCTAACCTATAGAACAATTTTCTGTGAATTAGAAGAAAGAAACCCATTTCTCCTAAGATGCATGAATTAGGACAAATCCCTCAAGGTAAAGGTAGTCCTATCACTAGATGGTTCAGAAAACTGATGGCATCTTTGGGTGAGTATAAAAGAAATGTATCCTCCCTCAACCCCACATTTTTTTTTTCCCTTCTTCCTGGAAGATGTATTCCTATGATAGGACACTAGCTGGGCAAGTGGACTACTGGCTGGATTTATGTTGTCATTCACTCCCCTGGGGAACTTTTGCATAGTGGACAAACTACATAACCATACATGGTAGCCCCATAGTTAATGGTTTGACAGAGGAAACCCTAAGCAGGTAATTATGCTAGATAGTATATTGGGAAGGTTCCTCAGAGGATGGACTATTTGAATATCAAACATGAGAGCTAAGAAGTAATTTTTGACAATCACTGACTTCCTAGGATATTTCAATAAGGAAAAAGTCAGAAACAGCATTTTCACTTTCTGTAGTGGCAAGAAATTTGATAGGGCTGAAATAAAAGATTCATAATTGGGAGTGATATGACTTGTGCCTGGAATGCCTTGATAAAACATTTGGACTAAACAAAGGAGGTTTGAGTTACTTTTGGAGAAAAACTTAGAAATGATATAAAGGATACTTGAGTTAGAGGAACATTGCATTTAGCACCACTTGCAAATAGGACTGAGTTGAGACAGTGCAGCTGATAACTGTTCTCTGAGTTACAATATGGCAGACAGGACTGCTGTCTTTTTCATGGCAAAGATTGGAACATGTCTTGGAAATTTAAATGAAGCCATTAAAAGTGTGAATCCATTGACCCATTTCAAATTTTCATAAGGGTTTTTCTCTAAATAGGCCTATTTATTATCATTATCAAAGTAATAGGTAAAATAAATAAATAATTAAATAAGGTTATATGAATAATGAAAAATGTGTGAATACAAAGTCAATGAATTATTCATTAAGTCCTATGAAACTTTAAGAGAATGTCAACCTTATAAGGTCTAGTACATCTTTTTTTTTAAATATATTTTTTTAATTTTTTTATAAACATATAATGTATTTTTATCCCCAGGGGTACAGGTCTGTGAATCGCCAGGTTTACACACTTCACAGCACTCACCATAGCACATACCCTCCCCAGTGTCCATAACCCCCCTCCCCCTCTCTCAACCCCGCCTCCCCCCAGCAACCCTCAGCTTGTTTTGTGAGATTAAGAGTCATTTATGGTTTGTCTCCCTCCCAATCCCATCTTGTTTCATTTATTCTCCCATCTTGTTTTATTTATTCTTACTCCTACCCCCTAACCCCCCATGTTGCATCTCCACGTCCTCATATCAGGGAGATCATATGATAGTTGTCTTTCTCCGATTGATTTATTTCACTAAGCATGATACCTTCGAGTTCCGTCCACTTGTCGCAAATGGCAAGATTTCATTTCTTTTGATGGCTACATAGTATTCCATTGTGTATATATACCAAATCTTCTTTATCCATTCATCTGTTGATGGACATCTAGGTTCTTTCCATAGTATGGCTATGGTAGACATTGCTGCTATAAACATTCGGGTGTACGTGCCCCCTCGGATCACTACGTTTGTATCTTTAGGGTAAATACCCAGTAGTGCAATTCCTGGGTCATAGGGTAGTTCTATTTTCAACATTTTGAGGAACCTCCATGCTGTTTTCCAGAGTGGTTGGACCAGCTTGCATTCCCACCAACAGTGTAGGAGGGTTCCCCTTTCTCTGCATCCTCGCCAGCATCTGTCATTTCCTGATTTGTTAATTTTAGCCATTCTGACTGGTGTGAGGTGATATCTCATTGTGGTTTTGATTTGTATTTCCCTGATGCCGAGTGACATGGAGCACTTTTTCATGTGTCTGTTGGCCATCTGAATGTCTTCTTTGCAGAAATGTCTGTTCATGTCCTCTGCCCATTTCTTGATTGTACTGTTTGTTCTTTGGGTGTTGAGTTTGCTAAGTTCCTTATAGATTTTGGATACTAGCCCTTTATCTGATATGTCATTTGCAAATATCTTCTCCCATTCTGTCAGTTGTCTTTTGGTTTTGTTAACTGTTTCCTTTGCTGTGCAAAAGCTTTTGATCTTGATGAAATCCCAATAGTTCATTTTTGCCCTTGCTTCCCTTGCCTTTGCCGTTGTTCCTAGGAAGATGTTGCTACGGCTGAGGTCGAAGAGGTTGCTGCCTGCATTCTCCTCAAGGATTTTGATGGATTCCTTTCTCACATTGAGGTCCTTCATCCATTTGGAGTCTATTTTCGTGTGTGGTGTAAGGAAGTGGTCCAATTTCATTTTTCTGCATGTGGCTGTCCAATTTTCCCAGCACCATTTATTGAAGAGGCTATCTTTTTTCCATTGGACATTCTTTCCTGCTTTGTCAAAGATTAGTTGACCATAGAGTTGAGGGTCTATTTATGGGCTCTCTCTTCTGTTCCACTGATCGATGTGTCTGTTTTTGTGCCAGTACCATGCTGTCTTGATGATGACAGCTTTGTAATAGAGCTTGAAGTCCGGAATTGTAATGCCACCAACTTTGGCTTTCTTTTTCAATATTCCTTTGGCTTTTCGAGGTCTTTTCTGGTTCCATATAAATTTTAGGATTATTTGTTCCATTTCTTTGAAAAAAAAATGGATGGTATTTTGATAGGGATTGCATTAAATGTGTAGATTGCTTTAGGTAGCATAGACATTTTCACAATATTTATTCTTCCAATCCAGGTGCATGGAACATTTTTCCATTTCTTTGTGTCTTCCTCAATTTCTTTCATGAGTACTTTATAATTTTCTGCGTATAGATTCTTAGCCTCTTTGGTTAGGTTTATTCCTAGGTATCTTATAGTTTTGGGTGCAATTGTAAATGGGATTGACTCCTTAATTTCTCTTTCTTCTGTCTTGTTGTTTTTGTACAGAAATGCAACTGATTTCTGTGCATTGATTTTATATCCTGACACATTACTGAATTCCTGTACAAGTTCTAGCAGTTTTGGAGTGGAGTCTTTTGGGTTTTCCACATATAGTATCATATCATCTGCGAAGAGTGATAGTTTGACTTCTTCTTTGCCAATTTGGATGCCTTTAATTTCTTTTTGTTGTCTGATTGCTGAGGCTAGGACTTCTAGTACTATGTTGAATAGCAGTGGTGATAATGGACATCCCTGCCGTGTTCCTGATCTTAGCGGAAAAGCTTTCAGTTTTTCTCCATTGAGAATGATATTTGCGGTGGATTTTTCATAGATGGCTTTGATAATATTGAGGTATGTGCCCTCTATCCCTACACTTTGAAGAGTTTTGATCAGGAAGGGATGCTGTACTTTGTCAAATGCTTTTTCAGCATCTATTGAGAGTATCATATGGTTCTTGTTCTTTCTTTTATTAATGTGTTGTATCACATTGATTGATTTGCGGATGTTGAATCAACCCTGCAGCCCTGGAATAAATCCCACTTGATCATAGTGAATAATCCTTTTAATGTACTGTTGAATCCTATTGGCTAGTATTTTGGTGAGAATTTTTGCATCTGTGTTCATCAAGGATATTGGTCTGTACTTCTCTTTTTTGGTGGGATCCTTGTCTGGTTTTGGGATCGAGGTGATGCTGGCCTCATAAAATGAGTTTGGAAGTTTTCCTTCCATTTCTATTTTTTGGAACAGTTTCAGGAGAATAGGAATTCGTTCTTCTTTAAATGTTTGGTAGAATTCCCCTGGGAAGCCATCTGGCCCTGGGCTTTTGTTTGTTTGGAGATTTTTGATGACTGTTTCAATCTCCTTACTGGTTATGGGCCTGTTCAGGTTTTCTATTTCTTCCTGGTTCAGTTGTGGTAGTTTATATGTCTTTAGGAATGCATCCATTTCTTCCAGATTGTCAAATTTGTTGGCGTAGAGTTGCTCATAGTATGTTCTTATAACTATCTGTATTTCTTTGGTGTTAGTTGTGATCTCTCCTCTTTCATTCATGATTTTATTGATTTGGGTCCTTTCTCTTTTCTTTTTGATAAATCTAGCCAGGGGTTTATCAATCTTATTGATTCTTTCAAAGAACCAGCTCCTAGTTTCATTGATTTTTTCTATTGTTTTTTTGGTTTCTATTTCATTGATTTCTGCTCAAATCTTTATGATTTCTCTTCTCTTGCTGGGTTTAGGCTTTCTTTCTTGTTCTTTCTCCAGCTCCTTTACGTGTAGGGTTTGGTTGTGTACTTGAGACCTTTCTTGTTTCTTGAGAAAGGCTTGTACCGCTATATGTTTTCCTCTCAGGCTGCCTTTGCTGTGTCCCACAGATTTTGAATCGTTGTGTTTTCATTATCATTCGTTTCCATGAATTTTTTCAATTCTTCTTTAATTTCCTGGTTGACCCATTCATTCTTTAGAAGGATGCTGTTTAGTCTCCATGTATTTGGGTTCTTTCCAGCTTTCCTCTTGTGGTTGAGTTCTAGCTTCAGAGCATTGTGGTCTGAAAATATGCAGGGAATGATCTTAATCTTTTGATACTGGTTGAGACCTGATTTGTGACCCAGGATGTGATCTATTCTGGAGAAGGTTCCATGTGCACTAGAGAAGAATGTGTATTCTGTTGCTTTGGGATGAAATGTTCTGAATATATCTGTGATGTCCATCTGGTCCAGTGTGTCATTTAAGGCCTTTATGTCCTTGCTGATCTTTTGCTTGGATGATCTGTCCATTTCAGTGAGGGGAGTATTAAAGTCCCCTACTATTATTGTATTATTATTGATGTGTTTCTTTGATTTTGTTATTAATTGGTTGATATAGTTGGCTGCTCCCACGTTAGGGGCATAGATATTTAAAATTGTTAGATCTTCTTGTTGGACAGACCCTTTGAGTAGGATATAGTGTCCTTCCTCATCTCTTATTATAGTCTTTGGCTTAAAATCTAATTGATCTGATATAAGGATTGCCACCCCAGCTTTCTTCTGATGCCCATTAGCATTGTAAATTGTTTACCACCCCCTCACTTTATATCTGGAGGTGTCTTCGCGTCTAAAATGAGTTTCTTGTAGGCAACATATAGATGGGTTTTGTTTTTTTATCCATTCTGATACCCTGTGTCTTTTGATTGGGGCATTTCGCCCATTAACATTCAGGGTAACTATTGAGAGGTATGAATTTAGTGCCATTATTAGTCTGTAAGGTGACTGTTACTGTATATTGTCTCTGTACCTTTCTGATCTACTACTTTTAGGCTCTCTCTTTGCTTAGAGGACCCCTTTCAAGATTTCCTGTAGAGCTGGTTTGGTGTTTGCAAATTCTTTCAGTTTTTGTTTGTCCTGGAAGCTTTTGATCTCTCCTTCTATTTTCAATGATAGCCTAGCTGGATAGAGTATTCTTGGCTGCATGTTTTTCTCGTTGAGTGCTATGAATATATCATGCCAGCTCTTCCTGGCCTGCCAGGTCTCTGTGGATAAGTCTGTTGCCAATCTAATATTTTTACCGTTGTATGTTACACACTTCTTTTCTCGGGCTGCTTTCAGTATTTTCTCTTTGTCACTAAGACTTGTAAATTTTACTATTAGGTGACGGGGTGTGGACCTATTCTTGTTGACTTTGAGGGGGGTTCTCTGCATCTCCTGGATTTTGATGCTTGTTCCCTTTGCCATATTAGAGAAATTCTCTCCAATAATTCTTTCCAATAGACCTTCTGCTCCCCTCTCTGTTCTTCTTCTTCTGGAATCCCAATTATTCTAATGTTGTTTCGTCTTATGGTGTCACTTATCTCTCGAATTCTCCCCTCGTGGTCCAGTAGCTGTTTGTCCCTCTTTTGTTCGGCTTCTTTATTCTCTGTCATTTGGTCTTCTATATCACTAATTCTTTCTTCTGCCTCATTTATCCTAGCAGTGAGAGCCTCCATTTTTGATTGCACCTCATTAATCGCTTTTTTGATTTCAACTTGGTTAGATTTTAGTTCTTTAATTTCTCCAGAAAGGGCTTTAATATCTCCAGAGAGGGTTTCTCTAATATCTTCCATGCCTTTTTCGAGCCCGGCTAGAATGTTCAGAATCGTCATTCTGAACTCTTGATCTGACATATTACCAATGTCTGCGTTGATTAGGTCCCTAGTCTTCGGTACTGGCTCTTGTTCTTTTGTTTGTGGTGATTTTTTCCGCCTTGTCATTTTGTCCAGATAAGAGGATATGAAGGATCAAATAAAATACTAAAAGGGTGGCAAAGACCCCAGAAAAATGCGCTGTAACCAAATGAGAAGAGACCCCAAATTGTGTGGGGGAGAAAGGGGATAAAAAGAGGTTCAGAAAAAAAAAAGAAAAAAATTTAAAAAATAAAACAAATAAAGAAAAAATATATATATATTTAGATAAACTAGTCAAAAAACGTTTAAGAAGAAAAGGGTAAAAGTTTTAAAAAATTTAGTGGAAGAAGAAAAAAGAAAAAAAGAAAAAAAATTGAAAAAAGAAAAAAATTGAATTAGCTGCAAGACTAAAGAATCATGGGGAGAAAGCCATGAGTTCAGTGCTTTGCTTTCTCCTCCTCTGGAATTGCGCTGCTGTCTTAGGAATTGAACGTGCTTTCCTTGATAGATGAACTTCATCCTGGCTGGATATTTTGTTGATCTTCTGGGGGAGGGGCCTGTTGTAGTGACTCTCAAGTGTCTTTGCCCGAGGCGGGATTGCACCGCTCTTACCGGCGGCTGGACTAAGTAATGGGCTCGGGTTCGCTTTTGGGAGCTTCTGTTCCCTGAACGCTTTCCGTAGAGTTCCGGAGGACGGGAATGAAAATGGCGGCCTCCTAGTCTCCGGCCCGGAGGAGCCGAGAGCCTGGGGCCCCACTCCTCAGTGCGCCCCCAGAGGACAGCACCCAATCACTCCCGTATCCCCAGCCTCTAGCCGCGCTCCGAGTTCACCCAGCCCGCGACCAGTTCAAGGTAACCCCGAGCTGAGAGTTCAGTCCTCGGCTCTGTCTCTGTAGCCGGCTTCTCCGTTCTAATACCTGCGAGCTCTGCGACACTCCGACACCCCCGATCCTTCTGTGACCCTGCGGGACCTGGGGCCACGCTGACCCCGCGTGGGCTTCACCCTGGTTTAGCCTCTGGAGCAATGTCCCTCAGTGGAACAGACTTTTAAAAGTCCTGATTTTGTGCTCCGTTCCTCCGCCCCTTGCCGGGAGCCGGCCCCTCCCCCCGCGGTCTTTCTTCCCGTCGTTTTAGATTCACTTCTCCGCCAGTCCTACCTTTCAGAAAGTGGTTGATTTTCTGTTTCTAGAATTGCTGTTCTTCTTCTCTTCGATCTCCCGTTGGATTTGTAGGTGTTTGCAATGTTTAGATAAGCTATCAAGCTGATCTCCTGCTACCTGATGTAGTCTCGGCCTGCTACTTCTCCGCCATCTTGACTCCTCCCCTCAACGTTGGCTTTCTTTTTCAATATTCCTTTGGCTTTTCGAGGTCTTTCCTGGTTCCATATAAATTTTAGGATTATTTGTTCCATTTCTTTGTAAAAAATGGATGGTATTTTGATAGGAATTGCATTAAATGTGTAGATTGCTTTAGGTAGCATAGACATTTTCACAATATTTATTCTTCCAATCCAGGAGCATGGAACATTTTTCCATTTCTTTGTGTCTTCCTCAATTTCTTTCATGAGTACTTTATAGTTTTCTGCATATAGAGTCTTAGCCTCTTTGGTTAGGTTTATTCCTAGGTATCTTATAGTTTTGTGTGCAATTGTAAATGGGATTGACTCCTTAATTTCTCTTTCAGAATTCTGTCTTGTTGTTGGTGTAGAGAAATGCAACTGATTTCTGTGCATTGATTTTATATCCTGACACTTTACTGAATTCCTGTACAAGTTCTAGCAGTTTTGGAGTGGGGTCGGTCTAGTACATCTTTAACTAAAGTTTCTGCACATATACATTGCTGTGTAATAGTTTTTATGCCAGTTTAGTATAGCAGATACTACTGAATGAATACCATTTAATTATACCAGAAAAGGGTTGATTTTTGATAGGTAGGGTAACTTTATAACCACAGAATAATTTTACTTTCATTTAATGCTCTGTCAGTGCTATAATATTTTGCTTTTGATTGTCCTGGTATGAATTTATCTTCTATGATACATTTTAAATTTAAATCCTGTAAGTTTATTTTTTAGTGTATGTTAAAGATTAATACATTGTGGACTCAGATTGAAGTAAAACTCTCTCATGACTGGGGTGCCTGGGTGGCTCAGTGGGTTAAGGCCTCTGCCTTCGGCTTAGGTCATAATCTCAGGGTCCTGGGTTCAAGCCCCGCATTGGGCTCTCTGCTCAGTGGGAAGCCTGCTTCCTCCTCTCTTTCTGCCTGCCTCTCTGCCTACTTGTGATCTTTGTCTGTCAAAAAAATAAATAAAAATCTTAAAAAAAACAAACTCTCTCATGACCTTTTAAAATGATGTATTACTTGATTATGTGATCTTATTCAATGGGGAAGTTAACTTTTAACTTCATCAGAGAAAACACTTCAAGAATAATAATGATAAATGATCTTTTATAATATTTTTATATTTCCCAAATTCATTCACAGTGTTCTCTTTTGTCTTCTTTTCCTTTGTTTTCTGACTTTGAAGCTAAGTTCACTGTAAGGACAGGTTTTGGGACAATGTTTTTCTCACTTCTAGTGAATTAAGCAGAATACTAGATCTGTGGATCAGTAAAGAGAGGCTTTATTTTATCATTAAAAATGATTTTTTTAAAAATTGAAGTTGATAAATATAGGAAAAATGAAATGCTTTCCTAAATCTCTCTCACCTCTGGGTGTAATAATTTTTAGATTGGGAACATAGCCTTCCACAGAGTTTGCTGTACAAACACAAATAGAACAGGAAGAGCTGATGAGCTTTGAAATTGTCACTGCTGAAGTATCCATATGATACTGAAGTCTATAATAGATTCTTGGGCTTGACAGAATCTTGTCTTGATTTTCAAGTTTAGAAAGCACACATATTTCATAGAATCACATATTCTGTACATATTTCAGGCAATTTTTTTAAGGTTCATTATAATCAGAGGTTGTTTGTGTTTAAAATTTCTGAAATTACTTGCTAAGAGCATACATTTTGTTCTGTGAGTGATGAAATGTTTGATTTAAAATAAATTAATCTGCTGAAAAGCTGGAAGGTAGGTTAGAGTACTGTGATACTGGAAACAAGGAGATAGGTTTAGAAATGTATCTAAGGACAGGAAAGATCCTCAATAGCAACACAGGCTACATGGAGAATCGAGGTTATCATTCGCTGCTGCTCAGATTGCAATAATAGTTACTTTTTGCTGAGTAGGTCTGAAGACCTAGTAAGAAATGTAATGGGCCACAGTGATCATGATCCAGGCCTTCTTCTCATCTCAAATTCAAACTGTCAAAAGGTAATAAAGATTCATTGGTCATTATCCAATATAAAGTACTTCAGTTAGAGCTGTCTGCCACTCAGCCTCTTAGAATCTCTGGATGTCCTCTATATGCTCTTTTTAGGATGGGATCCATCACTGATCCAATTAACTATGTCTGTAGTGGTAGATAAGTATAGTGCATTGTATGGTGACTGCTGTATACTGAATTTCTTAAAATTGGTCTGTGAAAATTAGAGACATTTGGGGGCTTTTATATAGGGCAGTAAAATTAAAAGCCTATATATGTGGACTTACATTAGAAGACACTGACATGGGAGCTCAGATAATGGGGACTTTTGGTAAATTATTGGCCCAGTTTCTTGCTTCTTGTAATATCCATGCCTTGTGGTATTTTATTTTTTAGGTTGAAGAAAATGTTTTACTAGATAATAGTAATACCATTTTTATACCAATGCAGTCATAAAATATAATTTTTATATGGAGGAAGGGTCCTGGAAGGGAAAAATACTTAGGTCCTACAAACATCAATACTCTGCCCTGTCATAAGGTGGACCTGTGGACGTAGGTGGCCATGTTAGATCTGTGCATGTGGGGCATGGGTGGTTGCTCAGACTTCTTTTGTCCCCTTCCATCTCCTGGACTATCCTTGGGACTTATTTCAACTGTGTTAATATGCCTGTTCTTAATTGCAGCCTTTGCAGTCACTTAGAATTTAATGCCAAATGCTGTATGCTTTTCTGGGGAAGCAAGCCCAAGCTTCTTATCAGATTCTTAGAGGAGTCTGGAAAGATGTAGCACTCCTGTTCAGAGTTGCTGTGTTGAAGCACAAAGCATCATGATGATGTAAGAGGTACTTAAGATGGTGTGAGAGGACTCAGAGGGCCATTGTGATGACCCTTGTGGTCTCATGTTACTGTGAATAGGTACCATGATGACATAGCTGAACTGTGAGAACAAAAGGTGCATGATGACTTGGAAGATGTTGGAACACATGGCTTGTGTTCCAATTTCCCTGCTGGATACAGAAGGAATTTGGATACAGCTGAGAACTCTCAGGACTTGGGGTCAGGGTTCCCCAGGGTCTAATCCACTCATTTCTCTTTTGTGCTGAGATGCTCCGTCCCCCAAAGGAGCTTTGAAAAACTAGCTATGTGCCCACACACTGAGGTTGACGTCTAAAAAAAATGTTTTGTCACCAAGTTTAAAATATTTACAAAGAAGGAAATTTCCCTTTATTGTCAAAATGGATTTTTGTGTGTGTAACATAAAATTGACCATTTTGAGGTGTATGGTTCAGTGGCATTAAGTACATTCTCACCCTCACCACCCTGTATCTTTAGAACTGCTGTTTGCTATTTGACCTTGCAGTACCTTCCAGTGGAAATGCACCTCACCTCTAGACTTTGGTCCTGGACATGTGATTTTCTTTGAGTAATAGAAAGTGGCAGAAGTGATAATGTGCCAGTTCCTCTTAGGACTTTAAGAAACATCACCTATTTGTACTTTTGCATCTCTGCTGTGTATCTGAGGAAAACATTCTTGGGGAGAATGAGTGATATGTGAGGCTGATCCAGATCTGACCTTCAGTTTACAGCTGTCCAGTCGAGCCCAGCCTAAATTAGTTGAACCCCAGATAACTCACTGATGAACGGCCAAAGCGCTTTATGTTATATAGCACAGAGAGTTTTGTGGTGGTTCGTTATTACAGCAATTAAAGACTTATACAGGCCTAAACTTGATTTGTTTTAGGAGGAGAGATTAGAATAAAGATCATGCTCTTTTTCTTGAAACATTATCCTTGAGTTCTGTGACATCATACTCTTGTATATTGTTCTACTTCTTTGGCTATTAATTCTGTCTTCTTTCTACCTCTTAGTGTTACAGTTCTACGTCATTAATTTTCACCTTTTAGAGTAACCTAGCATTCATGGAGCAAGCTCCATTTGGTCATGTTCTATTGCCTGTTACAAAAATTGGATTATTTAAAGAATATATTTTTTTTAGGATTTTTGCCTTTATGTTCCTAAGAGATATTGATCTTATCACTTTCCGTTCTTGTAATGTGCTAATACTATCTCGAGTCAGCATTAAGCTCATCTTAGAAAATGAATTGGAGGGGTGCCTGGGTGGCTCAGTGGGTTAAAGCATCTGCCTTCAGCTCAGGTCATGGTCCCAGGGTCCTGGGATGGAGCCCCGCATCGGGCTCTCTGCTCAGCAGGGAGCCTGCTTCCCTTCCTCTCTCTCTGCCTGCTTCTCTGCCTACTTGTGATCTCTGTCTGTCAAATGAATAAATAAAATCTTAAAAAAAAAAAGAAAATGAATTGGAAACTTTTCTCTATTTTCTGTAGCAGCTTGTGTAAAAGTGGTTTTATTTCTTCCTGAAAGATTTGAAAGAGTTCACCAGTGAAGCCAACTGATCCCAGACTTTCTTTTTTGGGAAAGGTTTTGGAAAAGGTTCAGACCTAGGGCTATTGAGAGTATTTATTCTTGTGTCAGAAATAATACTTTGCATTTCTCACTTTTATCAAAAATACCAAATTTGTTGTTATATATTTATTCAAAATATTTTATCTTTTTTATGACTAAAAGTCTCTAGTGATGTTACATTTTTATCCTGAAATTGTCAATCTGTATTTTCTGTATTACTCTAATTAGTTTTGCTAGCAATCAGGCTCATCAGTTTCCCTATTCATTTCAGAGAAATTTTTTGATCTGTTAAGTTTTTCTACTATACATCTGCATTCTATTTCATTGATTTCTGTTTTGTGATTATTTTCTCTGTTCTAGTTTCTTTGTCTTAAATTTGCTATTCCTTCCTAACTTCTTGAAAGTTTAAGTAATTTATTTTCGAATTTTCTTCTGGTGTCCTGAAAAGAAATTTTGTTTTGTTTCTGATCATTGCGGAATGAGCCTTCCATTGCCATTATCTGCCACCCTCCCTCACAGAATGGGAAGTTCTTCTTCCTTTTTTAATTTCTATCCCTGTGAAGGGAAACACTCTTTACCTAGTTGTAAAACTCTAGATACCTTAAGAATCCTTGAAACTATTACCTTTTTTTCTCCTCTGCCTGTCTCCGTAACACATCAATTATCAAAGCTAGTAGCTTCTAACTTCTAAATATATCATCAATCCATTCACTTCTATTTCTCCTCCTAAATATGCCTCATAGCCATTCACTTCTCTTTAATTTTATTTTACCAAAACTATTGAAATTAATTTGATTGTTCTCTCCACTTCCATTTCTTTCCTATATTTTATCCCTTTTAGATAAAATCTGCCCAAGTTTGTTTATTTCAGAACAACCATTTATTTCATTTATTTCAAAAACAAATGACTCAACAGATTCTTTCTTTTAATATATTAAAAAAATAACAAAATCAAAACCTCATTTTTATGCTCTAAGGTTCCTGCATGATTTTGCTTTTTCATTCATTACCAGTCTTTTCTTTTGCCAAGCTTTCATTTGTTGTCTGTGTTTCAGACAGAAGAGGCTTGAGGCTTCTCACTCTTCCAGCTTGCCACCATTCTATTTCCCAAATCTGGTGCTTCCTGTATCAGTGTGTTCCTCTTCTTACTCTTGTGAAGGACTCAACTGAAAAAAATCACTTTGTAAAGAAAGCCTCTTTTGACTCCTCAGACTTGGAGCAGATACCCCAAAATATGTTGTCACATACCAAATTTTGTGTTTCTTCTGCATAAGACTTTACAAGTTATACTTGATTTTAATTTTTTGTGCTATGTCTAGAATCTGCATTCTATGAGAAGAGCAATTATATTTGGATTGTTATTCATTTGCTCTTGCATATCCAGTTTTCAGGCAGAACTTTGAGCATGGTAGTCTCTAATAAATATCAAAGTCTTTAGATTAATGGACCTATCAGAAGTTGCCTGCTCTGAGGGACAAAAGATTTGAAAGGGAGATAAATATGCAAGAGAGATGATTCCAATTATGAAAGATTTAGGAGGGGGCATTCTTTGTCTGTCTGTATATTATCATTGTAGTATATATAATAACTGAATCAGTAGTAATAATAGTATATAATTATAATGAAAAATAATACCCTGGTACTGGCATTTGTTGAATACTCATGATATGTCTGGCACTGTTTTAAATATATTATGTACTATCTCATTTGATTCTTACAGTGACCCCACAAGATATTGCTCCAATTTTACAAATGAGAAAACTGAGACAGAGAGTATCTTTCCTAAGGCTACATTGGCATTTGAATTCCAGGTATCTTTCTTCAGAGCCATGCTATTAATCCCTATACTATACACCCTTAAAGCATGTCTCCTCTTTGCGTCACAAGTAAGAGTTCAAAGAGAGGGCAATTTATGATGTTTTTTTTCTTTTCGTGTTCATTAAATCCTATAGAATGGCATTCTCCATGATTATATTTTAGTATCTGATGTTTAAAAATACTTTATTCTGTAAAATGTATCCAGTGGGAAAGAAAGAATTGAAAAATATTTTGGCTTAGCCCAAAAGATATTCTGAAAGAACCAGCAGTCTTATTGCAAATGTGGTAAACAACAAAGGAACATTTTAAACTTTATCTGAAAGGATATCTGGGCTTCAGACATGCCTGGATCCATGGATTCAGATGATGTCGTTAGGACTCAGTCTGCTCTTTGTTTGTGTTTTAATGAAAACTCTTCTATATGGTGGCAAGATGGCATCTTAAAGGATTGGGTTTATAGCTTACTACCTTAACAGTCAAAAGGAAAGTGCAACCAGTTCTTCTCCAACCCAATGATTTAAATAAAAGTCCTCTCTAAGGTTCTTATTGCTCTTATTTGGGTCACCTCTCCACTGTGGTCAATCACTATGTTTAGGGTAATAAATTATTTTTATCATATACATCTGAGTATATATCCTTCATAGGTGAGACACATCTGTCATACATGAGAACAGTCCATAGCTTCAAACACCAAATTCAGAAGGATATCAGGAAGTTCTTCTAGACCGAGGGTGAATGTACAATAAAGCAAACAGAAACTGCAGATGACAACTATAGATAGTGAGAAAAAGAAATTAGACAAGAACTTCAGATTTAAGTAACAATGGCAGTGTATCATTTATAAGCTTAGAACTTGTGGTCATTAAGAGAGTGAAAGTAACTGTCCCACATTGCAGTTTAACTCAGGGCATTGATACTCTTGGGATCTAAACTAGTTTTCAACAGGTACAGTTATCTGCACTGAATTCCAGTATCTCTTCCTGAAAATCAGATGTCCTGTATGGAAACACTAACCAAGAACCTATTTCTCGTTATTTTTAAGTGGAAAAAATAATGCAATTCATAAAAGCCCACACCTCAACAAATTTTCTGAAATATAACTAAAACATAGAGAAATGCTTATAAGTAACACATTATCATATTAGAATGTAAGAAGTGTAAAACATGATGTTCTGACCACCAATAGTACAGTTTATAATTAAAGATTCTTTGTACAAGACATACATAATCCTTATTCCCTTCATTAGAACTTTTTTCAAAATCTCCTCTCCTGATTCTGACAGTATAATACTTCTATTTGGAATGTAATTCAAGATTTGTTTATGTTTTGTTTTGTTTTAATACTGTGTTGAGTTTTGAGGATGTAAATTTATAATTTTCCCCAATATAAACATTGGTTGAAGATGTCATTTTCAGAGGTTTATACCTTCTATGAAACTTTACTTTAAATGTAGATATGTCAATTTTTTGTATCTCTATATTATAAAGTTTTGACATTTTTAAAAACTTTTCTGGCTGCAGAGAGATTGCCCCTTGCAAGATAGCTAATTCCCAAGAAGAATAATAACTTGCTTCTGAGCATGTTTTTCATATATAAATGAACCAGTCCCGAGTTTGTACCCCTCAAGTACTTCCTTATTTAGTTCTCCTACACCAAGCCAAACTTCTCCTGCCCTAAGTTATCCCAGAGTCAGGTATGTACGAGGTGACTAAAGACTACTCCTGTAGACTAAAACCTGCCAAAATTCTTCAAACTAGCCAATCCTAAACTATTGGCTTGGTCTTCTTTTCCTTTGGAAAAGCCAGTGAAGTCTGTGACCTAAGCTTTCCCCCTCGCTTCTGTCTTCTGGCTCATGACCACCCTGGTGATTTTTCCTGTGACCCTGTGTGGCATGTGGTGACCCTCTTTCTGGGACCTGTAAGTATAGTAAACTTTTTCCTACCAAGCCTCATTCTCATTTCCTGCTATGGCTTCCCTGACTGTACATCCAACATGTACATTTTAAAAACAGCTGTAGAATACCCAAGGGACATTTTGCTAAGGAAATGTTAACTGGAGAGATTTCTGCAGGGTTTTTATAGTATGCTTGCTTTGGAAATTTGTGAAGAGCCCACTGTAGGAAAGAGACATGACAATGGAGAATAATGGCTGGATATTTGCTATAACTACTTAAAGCTTGCAATAATGCTTAGCAAAAACAATAACAAAATATGTATGCTAAATACTCATTTCAAAGTAAATAGAAATGGAGGATGATTTCTATTTTTTTATAAGTCTCCAAAATAATATTTACTACTTTAAAAATGATCAGCCCTTGCCTAAGTCTAAATGTTAGAGTAAGTAATGTAAATAATCAGGAAAAGCAATTCTGCACTACCCCCAAAGCATATCATATTAAGATAAGGTAAAAGTTAATAAGAAAGTGTTACCAAAAACTACTAAAAAATTCTTTCTGAATTTATGAGCAATTGCAATTCTGCAATCCTTAGGTGAGGAAAAGTATTCATAGCCTGGCAAGCCTGTCAGAGGGTAGCCACGAGAACACTAGTGAAATGTTCAGATGGGAGCTAGTATCTGTGTAAAGAAAGCAAAAACAACACTTTAAATTACTTTTGAGAATAAAATAAACAATTTTTTAATGATATGTCTTTTTTTCACCTCAAGTGTCTCTCACTAAGGAGAGAGAAACATTTCTAAGTTCTAACAGAAAGCATGAGAGGAAAATAATTAATTAGTATGCTGTGGAGGAAAGAGGAAGAGTTTTATTGTCACACAAACCTGTAGTCTCTCCATTTCCAGGGATGCAGCAAAGAAATTTTTAGTGAGATGATGATGGGAATGTCCTAAGTTTTGTAAGACTTGGTTTCTTCATTGGTAAAACTATACAATATCTCAGATGCCACTTTTCCTATAGGAGTTGCTGGGTTGAGAGGAGCGTGGCCCTCTCCTCTCCCCATGATAATGTTTGCTCATTCATTGATATCTGTGTACTCTGAAAAGAGTGGAATCATCTGGCAAAAATATTACTTTGTCTGCTGTGTTCAAGGCTCCCATTCAACCTGATACCATGAACTTTGTTCACACCAGCTTAGCCATATGCTTTCAGTGAATTAGCAGGTCATCAAATCAGTGCTGAGTCTTGAGGTACTGGCAGAGCTGTGGCTCGATTTCCCAGAGCTCAAAGCAGTGGGATCCACTGTTCTGGCCAGGGTGCTTTTGGAAATATGTATCATGGGGGGCACATGTTTGCACCACCCCAAACCTGGCACTGTTGGCCTCTCAGAGTGAACATAATACAGAAGCAATATGCCATCTGCTGTGCCCTGGCTGCCTCAGCCTTACTAGTGCTGGTCATGTGTAAAGGTCATCATATTGAGGAAGTTCTGAATTTTCTTTGGTGACTGAAGGTAAAGTTGAAAGCTACATGAAGTCCAAGGAGGCTGTTTTGCTTCTAAGAAACTTAAAGCCTGGGATGATATCAAAAAGGTCTATGCCTCTCAGCAAATGAGAGCTGGCAAGGGCATAATGAGACACTATTGTCATATCCAGCGCAGGGGACCCTGCATCATCTACTGTGAAGATAGCAGTATCATCAAGGCCTTCAGAAACATCCCTGGAATTACTTTACTTAATGTAAGCAAACTGAACATTTTGAAACTTGCTCCTGGTGGGCATGTGGGACGTTTCTGCATCTGGACTAAAAGTGCTTTCTGCAAGTTAAACGATCTGTATGGCACTTGGCATAAGACTGCCTCCCTCAAGAGTCACTATAACCTTCCCATGCATAAAATGCTTGATACAGACCTTAGCAGAATCTTGGAAAAGCCCAGAGATCCAAAGAGCCCTCTGAGCACCACACAAGAAGAGCCATCTCAGGGTCCTGAAGAAGAATCCATTGAAGAACCTGAGAATCATGTCGATGCTAAACCTACATGCAAAGACCTTGTGCCAGAATACCATTCTTCGCCGGGCCAAGAATCACAAACTCTGGATGGATAAGGCAGCAAAAGCCGTAGAAGCCAAATCAGATGAGAAGGGGGTTCCAGCAAGAAGCCAGTAGTAGGGAAGAAAGGAAAGAGGGCTGCTGGTGTGAACAAGCAGAAGAAACCTGTGGTGGGGGAAAAGGCTGCAGCTAACAGAAACCAGCAGCTGACAAGAAGCCTGCAAAAAAGAAACCCAGTGAAGAAGCCTGGTGCCTAAAAACTTAAATTTATTCTATAAAAGTCAAATCATTTTGGACAGCTAATTTTTTTGAGGTTATGCAATATGGTTTTCTTGAGTTCTTAAGGGTCTTTAGCTGCTCTGTGTTCTTTTTTTCCCCCATTTTATTAACAAATAATGAACTATTTGTTTCAGGGGTACAGGCCTTTTATTCATCAGTCTTTTACAATTCATGACACTCACCATAGCACATCCCCCCCTCCCAGTGTCCATCACTCAGCCACCCCATCCCTCCCACCCCACTCCACTCCAGTAACCCTCAGCTTGTTTCCTGAGATTAAGAGTCTCTTATGTTCTGTCTCCCTCTCTGGTTTTGACCTGTTTCATTTTTTCCTCTCTTCCCCCATGATCTTCTACCTTATTTCTAAACTATTTTCCAGAGTAGTTGCACCAGCTGGCATTCCCACCAACAGTGTAGGAGGGTTCCCCTTTCTCTGCATCCTTGCCAACATCTATTGTTTCCTCACTAGTTAAATTTAGCCTTTCTGACTGATGTGAGGTAGTATCTCATTATGGTTTTGATTTGTATTTCTCTGATACTGAGTGATCTTGAGCAGTTTTTCATGTGTCTGTTGGCCATTTGGATATCTTCTTTGCAGAAATGTCTGTTCATGTCTTCCCATTTCTTCATTGGATTATTTGTTCTCTAGGTGTCGAGTTTGGTAAGTTCTTTATAGATTTTGGATATTAGCCCTTTATCTGAGATGTCATTTACATATATCTTCTCCCATTCTATCTGTTGCCTTTGCTGTGCAAAAGCTTTTTATCTGGATGAAGTCTCAATAGTTCATTTTTGCCCTTGTTTCCCTTGCCTTTGGTGATGTATCTAGGAAGAAGTTGCTGCAGCTGAGGTCGAAGAGGTTGCTGCTGTGTTCTCCTCAAGGATTTTGATGTATTCCTGTCTCACATTTAGGTCTTTCATCCATTTTGGGTCTATTTTTGTATGGTGTAAGGAAATGGTTCAGTTTCATTCTTCTGCATGTGGCTGACAGCTGATTTTGAATAAAGACCTGATCAAAGCCAGTAAGGGGGAAAAATACTCTCAGATACCGTAGAGTTGCTGTGAATTTTAAATTAGATTAAGATTGGAGAACTTATCACTTTTATTTATGAACATCAGCTCTACCGTAGCTTATGTTAAAAATTAACTGTGGAACCAACTTTCTGTAGTAGTCCAATAAGATAAGGAACTAAATTACAATCTACAGCCATTTTTTGAAGATTCTTCTCTCGTTCAAGGTTTTAGAATTGGTGTGTTTGTTTTTTTCTATATCCATAGAAGATAGAGGGAAGAAAATTACAAACCTTTTTTTCACACTTTATAGAGAACTGAGCCTGTGCTTCGAGCATGCATCACTGTTCATGCAGAGAAACCCTCTGAAGTTGTTCTGGCATGGTGAGCTCTTTCTTGACTGACAGCCTAATAAATTCAGCTTTGATATAGACTATTTTGGTAATTCCAGTTCATTCTTCATCCATAGCACCTTCGTATACATTTAGTAGTAACATGAGCGTCTGAATATACCTCAGTTTGGGGCTCTCTGAATTGAACCATCTAATTCTTTGAAGTAACCTGTAAGGATTCAACAAGTGGATTTGATATATTCCAGCCACCTGCCAAATTTAGTAAAAGTTCCTTTATTCTTTCCTGTGTGATGTCAGGGCAGACAGACAAGATCATTTTATTTATCATATGTACTTGACTTCATTTGGTATTTGCTTTGCTTCATATTTTCACTTAACTTGGTTATCCATAAGAAAATTGTTTCTTCTGCATTTTCTTTCATTTGATAAACAATTTAACTAGAAATTCTGAAGTTGGCTGTGTCCTGGAGGCTTCTCAGAATCTATATGCTTTCTATTTATCTAGCACCTCTGTGATATTTGTGATTGTTGTGGAGAAAAAATTTCCTCTCTTTTCAAAGATTCTTCTGTTTGGTCTAGTAATTAAATCATCTTGAGACAAATTAACAGGAGAAAATAAACTGTAATTTTATATGTTCAGGAACCACACATACCTGAAGGATTTAAAGACAGAAAGGTGAAATGTGGTATATATGTCATCCTAAGCTAAGGAATGGGAGGAGCTTAAAGAGGAGGAGGGTAATTCACAGGGTACTAAGAAAAGCAGATGTTTGGTAATTAGATGTTTACCCTGCCATACAGATGTGTCATTCGGATAAAATTTATCAGTGTTAATAACTTTAATGTTAGAAAAGACCTCCATTTTGGATTCTGATAGGTCTTTAAGGGAGGGGCACGAGTTTGGCTTGAGTCCCTGGGTCTCTATTGCTTTGATCTCAAAATAGTCCACAGGTCAAAGTGGCACAGTTTAGGGAGACTTTTCCTGAACCCCTTCATGATTTATAACAAATATGTGTTTGGTCATTCATAACCAAAATATATTTCTCATATGTACATTTGATCCTCTGTTAAGTATGGGGTTTAGAGATGCTGACACTCCCCCCAACACACACACACACACACACACACACACACACACACACACACACACAGAGTAGAAAATCCACATGTAACTTTGACTCCCTCAAAACTTTACTAATAGCCTACTGTTGACTGGAAGCCCTACCCATTAAATAAACAGTGAATTACACATATTTTGCATGTTGTATGTATCATATACTGTATTCTTACAATAAAGTAAGCTATAGAAATAAAACATTACTAAGAAAATCAAAGGAAGAGAAATATATTTATGGTACTATAAAAAATCCATGTATAAGTGGGGAAGTTCAAACCCTTATTCAAGGGTTCATTGTTTTTGGTCTTTGTCATTTCTGGCTCAGAGCTCCTAAAACCCTTGAATTTCCAGTGGTAAGGGCAGTGACGCTGTCTTTTGTTATGTTAATGCATTGCATTTTGGAAAGAACTGTGGGTAACTTAAGGATAAGGGTGGTTGGCAGGACAACCAACTACTTGACCAGAGGTTTGGAACTTCCATTTCTCACTATCCACCACCACCTTAAAGAAGGGGAGAGGGGCTAGAGATTGAGTTTAGTTGCCAGTGGTAAATGACTTAATCAGTCATGCCTGTGTAATGAATCCTCTATAAAACCCCAAAAGGATCAGAAAACTTCTGGGTTGGTGAACATGAGATATGGGAGGAGTGGCACATTCAAAATGAGCAGGTAAACTCCACACCCCTTCCCCATACCTTGCTATATGCATCTCTTTCAACTGGTTACTCCTGAATTATATCTTTTTATAATAAAATGGTAATCTTGTGAGTAAATGGGTTTGCTGAGTTCTGTGAGACACTCTAGCAAATTAATTAAACCAAAGGAAGGGAGTCTTGGGAACCTCAGATTTTATAGTCCCTTGGTCAGAAGTACAGGAAACAATCTGGACTTGGGAGGTGCATCTGAAGTAGGGGTGGGGTAGAGGGTCATCTTGGAAGACTGAACCACTAACCAATAGGAATCTGACACTATCTCCAGGTAGACAGTGTCAGAATTGAGTTGATTTCTTAGGCAGCCTAATGGTATTTGAGAATTGTTTGTTGGTGTGGTAGAAACCCACACAACACCCGCACAGAATTGGGTCCAGGAACTGAAAAGAGCCACCTTAACTTTTTGGTTTCTCTTTTGTACCTTCTGAACTGCTTGGATTTCAGACAGTTTTGCTATTGATGAGGGAGTAGAAGGCAATCTGAGGGCAAAGCACAAGGTGACACCTGGCAAGCCACTCCCCCCAGGTGGGAAATATGTGACATTCCTCAGGCATTCCTGGCTGCCCTAGAACTAAGGAAAGAGAAAAACAAATGAGATCACAGTCACACAGGACCCGAGTCTCCAACAGCTTATAAAAGTCCTACTGGTTTACAAGAAAAAAAAAAGCAATCTTATCAATAGCCTAACTTCAAGAAATTTCCTGCAGCTCTAACATCACCCTTAATTTCCTGGAGCCCTAACATCACCCTCCCCTCCATGGTGCTGTGGGAATCAAAGGCAGAAGGGAATGTAGCCCTTTGACTTATAACCTGCAGCCCATTGACAAATGCATGACAGGTAGAGTGTAACATTCCTTCAGGAAACTCCCAACTGTCTTAATGTGAATGCTTTGCTAGAGGGAAAAACAAGGTTAGCTTGACAGTACCCAGGCCTCCGGTATCCCCTGAGTCTTCTTTAGCATAGGAAAGTCCTTTTGGAAACCTCCCTTTTTCCTTACCCCTCAACTCCCAAGTATATAACCAGTCATTCCCCACAACCCAAGTGCAACTCTTTCTGCTCATGGATCCTGTACTTGTGCTTTAATAAAACCAGCTTCTCGCACCAGAGACATCTCAAGAATTTTTTCTTGGCAGTCTGCTCTGGACCCCAACACGACTCCAGGCCACATCACTACAGCCAAGCCTAACTTTCTGAAACAGAAACCCATAATCTGAGTTTCCTACTTCTCAATGGAAAACAAACTTTAGTAATCACAATGAAATACTCCAAAGAAAGCATTCAATAAATAGTTACAGAAAAACTTATAGTGAAGTAGCATATTTATCTCTTTTTAAAAAAGATTTATTTATTTGAGAGAGAGAGTGAGAGCCAGCATGAGCAAGGGAGGCAGAAGGAGAGGGAGAGGGAATCTTAAGCAGGCTCCATGCTCAGCATGGAGCCTAGAGCAGGGCTCAGTTCCATGACAGAGATCAAGACCTGAGCTAAAACCAAGAGTCAGGTGCTTAATTGTGCTACCCAAGTGCCCCAGCCTATTTATCTCTTAACAGCAGACTTCTAGAAACTGGTGCATAAGTAAAGAATAAAGAGTGGGCATATTACACTGAAAGAGAACCCTAGACTACTGCCCCTCCGATTGACCTGGAAATGTTGGGGTTTGGAGCAAACGGTCAAGAAGGAATTCTTGAGATGTTTTCAGTGCAAAAAAGGGGGTTTTATTAAAGCATGGGAACAGGACCTGTGGGCAGAAAGAGCTGCTCTGGGGTTGTCACAGGTGAGTGATTCTATACTTTCAAGTTGGGAAGGGGTTTGGGATAGCCTTAAGTCTCTAAGGAATTTTGGAAGCAAGGTTTCCAGGACCATGAGAATGATGCAGTTTTTGAATATAGGTGAGGTTGGTGGGGGGTCTAGACCTGTTGGCCAAGCAAGAATTCTTGAGACATCTTTGGTGCAAAAGGTGGTTTTATCAAAGCGCAAGGACAGGACCATGGGCAGAAAGAGCAGCTGCAGCTACAGCTGCTCCCTGCTGCCCTAGGATTGTGAGGGGCAACTGATTATATGCTTCTGAGTGGGAAAGTAAAGATAAGGAAGTTCCAAAAGGATTTGCATATGCTAAAGACTCACCAGATACCAGAGACCTTGCTATTTTCAAACTAAGTTTCTTTTTCCCTTTACCAAGGCATTAACATTAAGACAGTCAGGAGCTTACTCTGCCTGCCTCAGATATTTGTCAATGGGCTGCAGGTTATAAGGGCATTTAATTGTATCTGTGTTTCCTCCTGCGCCTTTGTTTCCCACATCATACCCCCCCGGAACAGTTTTGATCCTTGTATCTTTAAGGTTGCTGAGGGTGGAGCATCTCATCTTCTGTAACTTACTCCTGCTGAATGGGGGCATAGAGATAGCTACCAATGGGTCAGTCAGTTGGGGGAATTTATATACGTAGGAGTTACCAAAGGCAGAGGCAGCCAGTGCAAGGTAGATAACATACATGAACATCTTTGAGTAGAAGGGATCATCTATCAGCTGGAAGTTATGGCAGTAAAGGACATGGCACCAGGCAGGTAGACACAGGAAAAGACAACAAAAGGCTATTATTATAAGAAAGAGAAACCTGAACAAAACAACCTTTGGTAGTTAACTAAAATTTTCCTTCCATCCTTTATTGTTAGAAGAGAAATTTGAGGCCTTCCACAGGTTTCCAGGAATAAAAAGGCATGTTAGTTTGCTTATTGGTTTTCTGTGAATGAGATACAGGTTTTATTCTATATATATGAGCCCGTGAATTGTGTCCCTCTAATTTTACTGGAGTGGGAGTATGTAATAGGACCCCGTGGGGCCCTTCCATTTTAGAGTTAAATCCTCTGCCATGTTAGACTTCCAATCCTTTAAGTAAACCATGTCTCTGGGGTTTATAGGTTTATATGGTGTGGGTTGCTAGTGATATCAGATCAGGTTTAGAGAGGATATGGTTTGCATATTCATTTAGAGATTTATGAATTAACTTGGCCTCAAGTGAATAATTTAACAAAGCATTATAGTCTCCATCAGTTGATAGGTCTACAGTGAGAAAAGGTTTTTCATATAGTAACTCTAAAGGACTTAAAACTCTTTTTGTTGTTTTTGGACCATCCTCGTTCAGAGAAGCCCTACTGTTAAAACAATAATCCAGTTTTCTTGAGTCTCAATGGTTAAAATCTAGTATCTACAAAGATGTATTATTGAAATATTTCCTCTCTATAATAATCCTCATTTTTAATCAGAGATAGCCAAATCAGGACTGACTAACTTATTTTTAAAACAAGTCCAGTTTTAACAAGCTTGGCCTAATGATTTACATAAGCTCAGCAAGAATAGTAAGTGATCATATAGACCTTTTAGAATCTGCTCTGAAGGAACTTTTTATAAGGAAACTCTGGGTTGAAGTTTTAGTAGCCCCCCCCCCCCCAGGCCAGAAGGGAAGCCAAATGCTTGCCATCAGACATGCCTGCAATACCTGTCGATTTGGGTGGAGTCTTCTTCTTGAGGTCCCCAAAGTACCCTGAGGTTACTGCACTTGCCAGGAAGTGACATTCTTTACTCACCTGGTAAGGTTGCTGAGAACTCTGTAAGCAAGGTATCTGTGGAGTTATTCTTAAAAAATATATTGGAAGCCCTAAGGAGTGATGTGGAAGCCGCTGAAACATCAGCAACATTCCTGTTCTCTGGCTTTTGAACACAATGACCCTGTAGGAGCAGAATCCTGTGATCCCCAGGGGCAGGGCCCAAGTTAGGAGTTATTAAAGAATGTATCCCTCAGTTCCTCCTTTCTACACCTGATGATTCCTAGCCCAAACATCCCTCTTCTCCCTTATCCCAAGACTGATTCCCTGCATGTCCTCTGAGAATGCAAACCTGCTTTACAGCCTCAGGATATTTGCCATCGCTTTTTACTAGTTTCCCATGCTTTGAGGTATCTGTCCTTGCTTTTCTGATAAAAAACAAAATAAAAGCTATGTGCAGGATTCAGCTGCTGCTGCCCTCCCTTGCAGATGCAGTCCTGAACAGCCACTCAGATTGGTGTCTGGGAACTTTATTTCAGTGTGTGACGACAGTATCAGGCCAACATTTCCAAGAGGTTGTGTTGGCTCCATGCTTTATAATGTACACCTTAGTTCCTTAAAGCTGTATAGTCATACCTGGGTCTATTCATGTCTTTCAAGTATGACATTCCAGTTAAAGCCTTGGTAAAATAACCAATGTTTCCAATGGTGTCCTGTTACAAGGAAAACAGATTCTTATTGAACTTTTGCAAATGATTGTAATTGCCATCAAAGAAAGAGTATTTTTGAGACCTTTTGAATTTTGGAGGTTTCAGGTAGAGAGAAGTTAAATGATTTAATCTGTTCACAAATACATACTTTTCCACATTTCTATAAGTCATAGATATCTTAAGAGAAAATTTCCTTAGTCTAGAAGAGCAAACAAAGAACCAACAATGATTTAAGCAGGAGTCGTAAGGTATGATTATCCTAAGTTTAGTTAGTTCTGGAAATTTTTACCAGTTTCAGTTGTATAATCTTAAACATACTGAATACCTGTATTTGTCCTAAAAGCCCTTTTTATGAATCCCCTTAAAAATGAAACACATTTGCAAGAGAGTAAGAATAACCATAAATGAAAACCTCAAAAATGGACATGATTAAAGATCTGATGAGAGATTACATTACAGCTGTCAAGGAAATCAGGTTATTTCTGTGACACACAATACTTCAGTAATCAAATATCAGGTAATGGTCTATATACCACAACATATTAAAACTTTAGGAACTGTATATCGTCTCTAGAATACTTACAGTATTTACCCAAGTGTAACGTAAGGCTTATTATTTGCTTAACAATTCTTCTAGAGTAACTTAACATACTAAACAAAAAAGGGTTAATGAGTCAGAGACTTTATTTACAATTTGAATCTTGGGAAATTTGTTAAACCTTAAAAGTTTTAAAGCATATGCCTAGATAGGTCTACAGATCATTACAAAATTATTTTTATTTAACCAAGGTGACAATAAGACATTTACAAGGCAGATATATAGGGTTATAAAGGTGTTACTTAAACATAGCTCCTTTAATACTGAGAAATTTTATCTTATTATTTATTTATTTATTAAGATTTTATTTATTTATTTGACAGACAGAGATCACAAGTAGGCAGATAGGCCAAAGGGGTTGGATGGGGGGAGAAGCAGGCTCCCTGCTAAGCAGAGAGCCTGATGCAGGGCTCAATTCCAGGATCATGACCTGACCGGAAGGCAGAGGCTTTAACCCACTGAGCCACCCAGTGGGTTAAATTTTAAATACTGATAAATTTTAAATAAGTGATCAAAGACCCGATAAAGACAAAACAGAAACTGGTTCTCTGGGCAGAGTTAAAAGAGAAAAACCCTTTATTTATACTTTATCAAGAGCAGGCCAATAATTCAAGAAAACCTTGTCTTTTGAACAGAGAGAAAGGCAGAATTTCAATCTTATGCTATGATACTTTTAAAATCCATTTCACTCTTTGTCCACCCTGACCACACCTAGAATTTCTTTTCAAAGATTTCCCTTCACAAACCTTCCTCAACTTTGCTTTGTATTTAGATTTTGTCCCCAGCCATTTCTTTCCGAACAACCAGTCTCATTTAGGACAAAAATACCTTCTTTTACCTTGAACAAAATGCATTTCATTCCTTACATCTTTTTTACATACCTCCTACTTTTCTACATACAGAGTTATTTCTCTTATTTGCATCAGTCTTAATTATACTTAGGAGAATTTTGCCCTCTTGGAAACCTTAGTCTCCAGTGAAAACTAAGTAGTAACAAATTGTGAACTTTTATACCAGAACTCTAGACAGCAAATTTATGAATTCATTAAGCAGAAAGCAGGTTTACCAACAGACTCAAATATCCTGTTTCTTTAAAATAATAAGTCAAAAGCACAAACCTGTGTTCAGCAATCGTTGATTTAGTACTTTATTCCATTTGGAAAAGACCTAGATGTCTAACAAATTCAATCCCACTTATCGCCCAAGCAAAACTCCAAGTTTCAGGTTACCAAAGACTTTGAAAGCTATCTTAAAAGTTAACCCATGAGAGCTTGAGAGAGTTGAACATCATTTAAGTCATCTTTTTGCTAATAAATTACAAGAGACGTATTTTTCAAGCTTCAGGTTACCTAAGACTTTGAAAGCTATCTTAACAATTACCCATGAAAACTTGAGACAATTAACCATAAGTTAAGTCATCTTTTTGCTAACAAAATGCAACAGATAGGGGCGCCTGGGTGGCTCAGTGGGTTAAAGCCTCTGCCTTCGGCTCAGGTCATGATCTCGGGGTCCTGGGATTGAGCCCCACATCGGGCTCTCTGCTCCGCGGGGAGCCTGCTTCCTCCTCTCTCTCTGCCTGCCTCTCTGCCTAGTTGTGATTTCTCTCTGTCAAATAAATAAAATAAAAAAAAAAAAAAAGCAACAGATAACACCAGTCTTATTTGACCTTTAGTAAGTCTTAGTAGAATAGAAATTTCATATTTAATGCTGATAACTCTAAAGACAGGTCTATCTTAAACCAACAAACTTAGTTTATATACCGAATTATATTCCACCTGGATCCGCTTTTAAAAGTCACTTTGTAAAAAAAAAAAAAAAAAAAAAAAAAAAAAAAAGTCACTTTGTTCCCCATTATCAATTTGTACCTGAGACACTAGTGGGGAAATACGACGTGGCCAGTGTTAAGTCCAGAGGTCCTTTTATTTGGTCTTTGAAGTAAGGGGAGGAGAAGGAGCCATTGGTACTAGAGGCACTGAGGATGATATAGAAGCCAGTTATGCAGGCCACACCCAACGTAGTGCAGAAACAGAAGGAGAGGGAGACAGAAGAGGCAAACTGAAGCCAAAAGGCAGAGAAAGAGGGTTCCCACTTCTAGAGCTCATCAGCTCCAGAGTAGCATCCACCATGTTTTCCTGCCAACAAGAGAGAATAGGCCGTCCATGTCAGGCTGGAGAAGACAGGGGATTTCCCTGAAACAAAGGGACTTTTAGCAGCTGCTTGGGCATATTCCTTCAATTGCCCATCCCGAGTAAGACTAACCACAGTTGGCTCCAGTTATCACTGTTAACCCGGGAAATGAGTGAGGGAGAAGCCCCCACATACCACTAGAGTAACCTGAGTCTGTTAGGAGGAATGGTGAGAGAGAGAGAGAGGTTAGGGGGGCGGTGCAGATTCCCCTTCGCTAGGGATGGCCCATGTTTCCTCCAACCTGGGTTTATTCAGAGACCTATTTAGATACTCATCATCCTTTATATCAGGAGGGAGTTTATTGGCCTGGTTACAAACACATTCTGCAAGAAGCCCTTAGGTCTGGATCCTAATTTAGAGCCCTGAACTCCTGGGAGGGACCTAGGGTGCCTCCATCTGTTTGCCGTTTCCCTTAGAAAAGGAAGATCCTATTGAGGCCATGCAGTACCTTTCTTAAATTTTGCAATCCAAATTGTTTCCAGTGGGTTAAAAGGCATCCCAAGGGAAAGTCCTTGGGAACTGAAGAGAGAATGTCCATTACCTAGAAAATCCACCCCTTGTCCCTGACTCCCTAGGTGGTATCCCATGGGCATGGTTATATCAAAGATTCCTGGTGTCAGAGTGACCTGAGGCATCCCTTGAATGAAATAACTATGATCACCACCTGTCATAAAGGCCCAGTAGGAGGGAGGCCTGCCCTCCAACCAAGCCTGATTCCCCGTCGCATTCTAGGCTATTCTAGACTATGATGGGTGCCAGCATATGGACCGAGTTTGCCATGCTGTGAAGGCCACATGTGCCTGTCTTACCTTGCTGAAGGTCATGAAGAACCTGCTGTTTTTAACCCATGGAATACGCTAGAGAAGTTTTATAAGACAAAAGTACCCAATTTTGTAACTTAAGTAGTTACTAGAGGACATTCACAGAAAACAGTTAAATCTATCATGATCTAAGCAACGAGGCAACACATGCAGTCCTTTCAGCCAGCATCCCTAGGAAATAATCCCTATTTGGGTTTTAATTCAGCTGGGTATTGGTTTTAACCGGCTCCCACTGGAGATCTCATGGCCAAAAGCAGCTAGACCAGAGATGTGGAGGGGATCACATTAGACCAGTGAGGAGGAAACCTCACATGGGAGTTTTAAGACTGGCAACCACGCTGGCCACTTAGATGACTGTCCTGTGCCCAAGGCTGACAACTTTGTATAAGGACAGGAATAAAGAGAGGGCATCAAGTTTCTGGGTCTTATTTCCATCCTGGTCACAGTACTAACTTCCAGCCAAAAGGCAGGCTTTCTTCATCCCATAGAGTAGCCACGGTCTGGAGGATTGCAGCCTGAGCTATTGACATAAAAGTGTTCCAATAAAAGTATACTCCTTGAAGAGCCCCTGGAGTGAAAGTAAAGGGAGAGCAGAGTACTCACGAAGTTTGTATAGAAGCTCAGAGTCCAGATGAAAAGACTCTAAGGCCCTACGTTGGAGTCCCAGATGATGTAGTTTTTGAATATAGGTGAGGTTTGGTGAGGTCGAGGGCTGACAGCTAAGAAAGAATTCTTGAGATATCTTTTGTGCAAAAAGGTGGTTTTATTAAAACACGGGGACAGGACCCGTGGACAGAAAAAGCTGCACTGAGGTTGTGACAGGTGACTGATTCCATACTTTCAAGTCAGCGAGGGGGTTAGAGATAGGGTAAGTCTCTATGGAATTTTGGAAGCAAGGTTTCCAGGACCCTAAGGGGCTAGTTAAAAGGTCATTTATTACTGTCCAATAAAACCTTAGTCATGATATCCTTCAGATGTATATCAGTGGGCCATATGCTTGGAGGATGATGGCTAATACATGTCTTGGGCGTGGAGATAAAGGAAGTTTCCGAAGAGATTTTGGCATGTTAAAGTAAATTTCCAGAATTCTGAGGGTTTGGGATCGTGTTAAGCTGGGATTGCCTTTGCCCTTAGCAAAGTGTCATCATCTAGGCAGCTGAGCCTATTTTCAAGGACTTGTTACAAGGGCCATAAGTAGCAAGGAAATTTAATTGTTTTTTTTTTTGTTATTGTTTTGTTTTGTTTTTTACCTTTGTTTCCCACATCAGAATCACTTATCATTGCCTTATTCTGAAAATGTGATTTAACCCAATAGAGATTTCTTCCTCAGATAAAGTTAGATTGTTCCAAAATTATTTTTATGAGCAGGCCAAATCATCAAGAAATAACACCGAGTTTCTAATAAAAATAAGGGAAGCGAAACAGTGTTAAAGAGAGAAAGGAAGGAAATAAAACACATTCAATAGCTTCCCTAAGTAAGCTTTTCTTTTGGAAATAAGTCATAGTGGTGCTTAGAAATTGTATATTGGGAGGAAGTTTAGTTTTCTTTAAAATACATAGAAAATTACATCTCACACATTTTTGGTAATATTATTTTTACTTATGGCCTTTGAATAAAATAACATGTTGTAGCGGTAGTATTCTTCACTTGAAGAAGATGAACAGGGATCTTTACTTAGAAGTTTTTTCGGTAGTCTACAATGAAAGTATTCAGTTTCCTAAGGTTGTTTTTATTCCTTCATCTCACCAAAAGACAAAATCCTTATTTAGTCTTTTCAGATTTCCTAGTAGGAGATTTAAAGCTTTATGTGAACAAGTCAATACTTTCTTTTGAACATCTTGCTGATAAGTCTTCCTTTATGAGACACATGATTAGGCCTGAATTTGAACAAAAAGATTCATCAAACCCGTCTCTGAGTTTCTTTCATTTGAAACTCTGAAACTTTATGTAATGTTGGTGTAGTAAAGCTTTTTCTTTTTCGTAAATGTCACTTGGATTTAAAGTAATTTCTCTGAATTCTTTCAGTTTATTCTTATAACAAAGGGTAGTTGTCCAATAGAAAACAACAGCAATGAAAATCCTGAATTTTATTTTAATGATTTAACTTGTATCAGTTCTCTTATGGCCTTTTGCAAATGTAAATTCTAGGAGAAATTAATTGAGAAGTCATTAATATTAAAATATTAAAATATGTAAAAGGATTTTCTGAAAGCTAAATAAATTTTTGAACCTAAATGAAACATTTTAATATATGAAAATGGTATCTCCTATCTTGGCTTATCTAGTTTTAATTCAATTTAACTCTTAATTATTAGTGATGAGATATGGTTAATATTAGTTTGGTAGAATGTGTTTAGATTGGTTTCAAAGTATTTTTCTTTTTTTTTTTTTTTTTTTTCTCATTTTATTTATTTTTTCAGCGTAACAGTATTCATTCTTTTTGCACAACACAAAGTATTTTTCTTTAGGGTATGGCATAGTTTTCTTTTTAATGCACAGATATTTATATGCTGTGTACATACTACACACATATTACATAACTTCTTTTGTTTAGAAAACACTGATACTTCTTCAAGGTCTCATTATATCCCTCTTTTATTTTCTAGTTTTTATTTATCAAAAAAAATTTTTTTTTTTTTTGGCTGCCAGTGCTTCAGCAAATTTTAGTGAATGTTGGGGGCCAATATGCTAAATTTGGTCACATTTCTCTATGCAGTAGGACCATGAACTTCCTTTTTTTTTTTTTTGTATGTGCCTGTGCAAGTTTGGGAAGTTTGGATATACAGTATTGCAGCAGTATTTGTTGGAGGAATTCATTGAGAGGACATGACCACAGACTAACCAGGGAGCTGGGCCTGGGCAGTTGGGGGCTCCTCATCCCTCCCTTGTCCTTGGAATGTATATACATCATTATTGCCATAACCATTTCCCATAGCTATGAACACAACCTGGAGATAATGTGTTGTTGAGAAGATCTTTACTGTGTATGTGAGTGAACCCCATTAAGGACTCTGTATAAACATTAAGGTTCTGGCAGGTGGATGCAATCTATTTGTCCATCTTGCAGCTGGCCAAAAAAAGCCCCTCATATGTCAGTTCCCTTGCTTATTAAAACTGCCATCTCCTAGTCTGCAGTGGTCTGCCTCTTTGATTGGTCTCTCTTTGTCTTCTATGTACATGGAGAATTTTTAGATTTCACCCCGGAAACCCCTGAATTTTTGAACTGTAAGTATTGTCCCAGTGTCTACCCACTTAAATAGATGGTTAGCAAATTTGAACCAAATCATCCCTGAAGAATCTGGCACATATCTTTTTTGCCTAGTAGTGACTAAAGTTATTGATAATTCATAAATTAAAATGTTATGTATTTTTTTAAAGGATTTATTTATTTGTCAGAGAGAGAGTATAGGAGCAGGGGGAACGGCAGGCAGAGGGAGAAGCAGGCTCCACACCAAGCAAGGAGCCTCATTTGGGACTCAATCCCAGGACTCTGGCCTCATGCCCTGAGCTCAGCGGGGAGCCTGCTTCTCCCTCTCCCTCTGCCTGCTGCTCTGCCTACTTGTGATCTCTGTCTGTCAAGTAAATAAATAAAATCTTTAAAAAAAAAAAAAAGAAAGAAAGAAAGAAAGAAACCGAGATCTGGGTGCTAAGTGTGCTCATTGCTACTGGTATGGTTGTTTCCAGGCATTTCAGCTGAAAGAGCACAGAAGTATATGTGTGCATACTAATGCATATATATATGAATATATCTACATATAGCCATCTGTCTTTATATTAAGGTAAACATGAATTCACACTGCTGTCTTCAACACTAATCCCTCACTACATAGATCATTTGAGCCCCTTGTTGTTTATCTGTAAACTCTTGGTCTAACCTGGCTTTTACCATCTGCCATCCATTGGCTCAATTATTCATTCCCAGTATACACGTATAGCAGGGTCAGAATTGTTTAACCTGTGTATCATAGGAAACAACTTAATTGAGTAAAGTTCAGTACTTATGTATAGTTTCTTTTGCCATTAGTTGTACAAACTCATTTGTACAAACTCTGGCACTTCCCTCTCCCCC
Source organism: Meles meles (assembly GCF_922984935.1). Lineage (NCBI taxonomy): Eukaryota > Metazoa > Chordata > Mammalia > Carnivora > Mustelidae > Meles > Meles meles. The sequence goes on from NC_060072.1 coordinate 31,993,966, forward strand.
CCATTTCCTTCATGGAGATTACATTTGTAATCTAGTTATATGGTTTTGTCACATTTCCTCTTCCAATCTTGGATTCTCTAACCTTATAAATTATGTTTTAAAAATTTTCCGTATGTTCTATATGTTTTAATACGTAATGTCATAGTTCCTCAATTACAGTATTATATAGAATACTTTCAGCACATTAAATATTTCTCCGTGCTCCACTGTTTTAACCCTTCTCACTTCCCTGGGAACCCCTAGAAATTCTTTTTCTTGTGACTATAGTTTTATCCTATTTAGAACATCATTTAATCAGGGTCATAAAGTAGGTAGCCTTTTAAGACTGGCTTCTTCAATTTATCAATGTGTATTTAAAATTCATTTAAGTTGTTAGGTGGTTTTATAGCTAGTTTCTTTATATTGCTGCATTGTAGTTCATTGCATGGAGGTACTACAATTTGTTTATTCCCTATTGAAGGACAGTTTCACTGCTCCTAGTGTTTGGAAATTATGAATAAAACTCTTATGACATTTACATGAAGGAAGATTTTTGTGTAAACTTGTTTTCAGATCAGTTTGGTCAATGACTAGGAGTGAAGTTGTGATTACTGAATTGAATGGTTAAGATTAAATTTAACTTTGTAAGAAAATGAAAACTATATTTCAAAGTGGCTATTCATTTTTCCTGAGAGCTTCTATGCTTCACATCCTCACCAATATTTGATATTGTTAGGTTTTGTTTTGTATTTTAACTATACTAATAGTTGTGTATTGATACCTCATTGTAGTTTTCATATTTGTAATTATCTAAGTACAAACGACGTTAAGCATCTTTTCATATACTTAATATTGGTGTATCTTTGATGCTTTTTCTTTTCAGATATTTTGCCTATTTAAAAATTGGATCACTTGGGACGCCTGGGTGGCTCAGTGGGTTAAAGCCTCTGTCTTCAGCTCAGGTCATGGTCTCGGTGTCCTGGGATCAAGTCCCGCATGGGGCTCTCTATTCGGCAGGGAGTCTGCTTCCTCCTCGCTCTCTCTCTGCCCAATTCTCTGCCTACTTGTGATCTCTGTCTGTCAAATAAATATATAAAATATAAAAAAAATTGGATCACTTATACTTTTATTGTTGACTTTTAAGAGTTCTTGGAGACAAGTACTTTATCAGATTGTGTTTTGCAAATATTTTTTCCCAAACTGTGGCTTGTCTTTTCATTCTCTTAATGTTTTTCACAGAAATTTTTAATTAAACCCAACATATCAGGTTTTATTACATTAGTCTTGGTTTTGATGTTTCATCAAAAATTCATTACTGAACCAGTGGTCATGTGCATTTTCTCATAGAAGTTTTATAGATTTGCATTTTGCATTTAATCTTTAATACACTTTTAAAATAATTTCTTTAGTTGAGATAGAGAGAGAGAGAGAATGAAAGAGGGCATCTGAGTTTGCATGTGTGAGTGAGCACACACAAGTGGGTGGAGGGGAAGAAGGACAGGAACAAACAAACTCCCCACTGAGCAGGGAGCCAGATGCAGACGTGGGACTCAATCCCAAGACCCTAGGATCAGGACCCAAATCAAAGGCAGATGCTTAACCAGCTGACCACCCAAGTGCCCCTAGGTCTTTGATATTTTTTGAGCTATAGATTTTTTTTTTTCTCTCTCTCTTTTTTTTGGATGTAGTGTATAATAGTTTTAGCACCTTTTGTTGCAAAGTCTATATTTTCTCCTTTTACTCACCTTGCTTTTTTCTCAAGGATCAGTTGACTATATTTCTATGGGTTTATTTCTGGGGTCTTGATTCTGTTCCACTGAATTATGTGTCTGTTCTTTCGCAAATCCTGTACTGTCCTGATTGCCAACTTTGTGCAGGATTATGTTAGTTTTTCTAAGTCTTTAGTCTTCCCATGTAAACTTTGGAATCAGTTTATTAGATATAAAATAGCTTGCTGGAACTTTGATTAGAGTTTTAATCAATCTTTAGATCATGTTGGAAAGTACTGATATTGTAACAATATCTGGGAACACAGAATATATCTCCATTAATTTAAATCTTTGATACTTTCATCAGTTTTATAGTCTGCATAGAGAGCCTATAGATATTTTGTTAGCTTTATACCTAAGTATATTATTTGTTGGTGGAATTGAAATTTTATATATATATATATATATTTAAATTTCAAATTCCAATCATTTGTTTCTAGTATATATGAAAAAACTGATTTTTCTAGATTGACCTTGTGTCTTGCAACTTTTCTATACTTGTATTAGTACCAGGAATTAGAGAGTCTTTGGAGTTTTTTCTCAAGACAGTTACGTAATCTCCCAGCAAAGGCAGTTTTATTTCTTCTTTCCCAGTTTGTATAATGGTTATTTCCTTTTCTTATTGTAGTGGCTAGGATAATGTTGAGTAGGAGTGGTGAGAGAGGACACATTTGCTTTGTTTCTAATTTTAGTGTAAAAGTGCCCAGTTTCTCACCAGAAAGTATGATGTTAACTCTAATATTTTTGTAGGTATTCTTTATCAAGTTGAAGAAGATTTTCTCTTCTTAGTTGGCTGATAGTTTTTTCATAAATGGGTATTGAATTTTTTCAAATGCTTTTTTCTTTCTCAAATTATGTGATCATATGATTTATTTCTTATTTCTTTTTTTTTAAAAAAGATTTTATTTATTTATTTGACAGCGAGAGATCACAAGTAGGCAGAGAGGCAGGCAGAGATAGAGGAGGAAGCAGGCTCCCTGCTGAGTGGAGAGCCGGATGCTGGGCTTGATACCAGGATCCTAAGATCACAACCAGAGCTGAAGGCAGGGGTATAACCCACTGAGCCACCCAGGTGACCCATGATTTATTTCTTAATCTGTTGATATGACAGATTAACTTTTTGAATGTTGAACTAGCCTTTTCTCCTTGGAATAAATCCCATTTGGTTATGATTCATAATTCCTTGTACATTGTTGAATTCAGCTTATTAATATTTTGTTGAGGACTTTAGCAGCTTCATTCATGAATTCATGAGAGTTATTGGTCTCTAATTTTCCTTTCTTGTAATGTTTTCTCTTGTTTCATTATTAGAGGAATAATGTGCTCAATGAATGTGTTAGAAAGTGTATGTTCCCTCTACTTTGATTTTCTGGAAAAGAGTCTAGAGAACTGGTGTCATTTCTTCTTTACAGATTTGGTAGAATGTGTGAATGATACCAATTTGGGTCCACACTTTATCTTTTGGAAGATTATTAATTAACTTTATTTTTTTAAAGATTTTATTTATTTGACAGAGAGAGAGAGAGCATGAGCAGAGGGGAAAGGGAGGAGCAGACTCTTCCCTGAACAAAAAGCCCAACATGAGACTCAATTCTAGGACCCCAGGATCATGACCCAAGCCAAAGGCAGATGCTTAACCTGCCTAGCCCCCCAGGTGCCCCTATTAATTAATTTTAAAAATAGATATATGATTATTTAGATTATATATTTTTTCTTGTTTGAGTTTTTATAGTTTGTGTCTTTCAAATAATTGGTTCATTTGACCTAAATGGTCAAATCTGTACAGATAGAGTTTTATACAGTATCCTTTTTTATCCTAAATGTTTATGTGATCAGTAAGGATGATCCCTCTTTCATTTCCAATATTGATAATTTGTGTCTTTTCCCCCTAAGATTAGTCTGGCTTGAAATTTATCAACTTTATTGATCTTTTAAAGAATCAACATTGATATTGCTGCTTTTTTATATTGAATTATTTTTGATGTCCGTGATTTCTGCTTCTTTCTTTCTGCTTATTTAAGGCTTAAATTGATCTTCTGTCTCTTGTTTCCTAAGGTAGAAACTAGAATATTGAGTTTAAGTATTTCTTCCTTTTAATACATACAAGGCTTAAATTGATCTTCTGTCTCTTGTTTCCTAAGATAGAAACTTAGAATACTGAATTTAAGTATTTCTTCCTTTTAGTACATACACTTAACACTATAAACATATTTCTAATCACTGCTTTAGTTGTAGCTTACAGATTTTTATAAATTGTACTTCCATTTAATTAAAAAATTTTTTTCTGAGTTATCCTTACACTTTCTCATTTGCCCATGTGTTATTTTTAGTGTTTTTTAATATCCAAATATTAGAGATTGTCCAGCTGTCTTCTATTATTGATATACTTAGTTTAATTCCATTGTAGACTGGGAACACACTTTGTATCATTTTTTTTCAATTTGATACTTTTTTAAAAATTGTCTTTTGTCTTTGTGATTTTTCCATGTGGGCTTGAAAAAAAAGTATTTTACCATTATTGAATGGAGTATTCAGTATGCCTTCTGGGATTTATAAGTTTATAGTAGTCCATTCTCATAGTCCAAGATCCATCACTTTTCTGCAGTCAAAACAGGAGAAGTTCATCTCTCGAATCTTTGATGTGGCTCAAATCAATTCTGTCCTTAAGGAATGTGATATTACTTATTGATAGTTTAACAGGACTTCTCGCTGTTAAACTATCAATAAGTAATATCACATTCAGGGAGAAGTCCTGAAGGACCAATGTGGAATTTTTCTGGTAAGTACTTGCAGGTTCCTTTGTAGAAAATGAGAATAAGATTTTATATGATATAATTTTTTTTGAGGAATATCTGCCTTCTTCTCATTGAAGAGACTCTGAGTTTATAAACTAGAGCAAGCCTTGGAATTGGGTGAGAGATCATGACTCTCTGTTTTGGTGGCCTGTCAGGTTACTATTCTGGATGAAGCCAACATAAATAGTCATGAATTGCTGGACATGGACTGCATCTTGTAACATCGTTCAAGTCCCCAGACCCAGAACTATCTTTATTATTTCTGGTTATATGAGCCAATAAATTATCTTTTACTTTTTTTGTCATTTTTAATTGAAGTTGCTGTTTCTTGCATCTGAAAGAATCATAGGGGCCTCCAACTGAAATTCACAAATACAGATGTTACAAATCATATGTATTGATTTGCACTTGAGCAACTTCTCAAGTGGACACCTAAGTAGCATCTTCCTCCAGGATGCATAGCAGCTGGGATTTATATATCAATGATGATTAATGATTCTTTCAAACACACTGGGCAGATTGTGTGTGAGAAAAATGGTAAGGGAGAGTTTCTGACTCCTTTTCCCTCAAGGTTTTCCTATCACCCCTTTATATCTAATAAAGCTCAGTTTACAGATCCCACCAAAATCTTTGTTGACTCTTTTACCAAAAATACCTCAGTGGTGGGAATTTTAGTTAGGGGTGCCTGGGTGGCTCAGTGGGTTAAAGCCTCTGCCTTCAGCTCAGGTCATGATCCCAGGGTCCTGGGATCGAGCCCCACATTGGGCTCTCTGCTCAGCAGGGAGCCTGCTTCCTTCTCTCTCTCTCTCTGCCTGCCTCTCTGACTACTTGTAATTTCTGTCTGTCAAATAAATAAATAAATAATCTAAAAAAAAAAAGAAAATAACAGCTACAGTAGGCCCAAAGGGGCAGAACAATTTCACCAGATAGCATACTATTAATGCTGGGAAGCATCTGTGAAGACATTGGAACTAAATCTTTCCCTTCCATGTGTCTTCCTTGTTATTTGGGAAATATTTTGAAAATGGTTTCATAAAACATCTTTCCTTGATCCAGTATAATAGGAAAAAATTGAGAGAAACTGATCATTTCATGTGAACTCCGGAGGAGTAAATATCTGGAATAACAAACCTATAAGATTTTGTTAGAAAAAAGTTTCATACACAGTTGAAATATAATTTCAAGAATCTTTTGTTATGGTCATATTCTTCTATGAGTGACAAGACTATGAATGGTAAATGTTATTGATAAGAGTCTGAGTCATTAAAACTCATGCTGCTTCAGACTGCATACAATAGGTGAAATTCTTAAATTTCATTTATTATCCTTATAGAGTGTTTTTACCATGTTTTCTCATGATATGGGATATATCATATCATATCATATCATATCATATCAATAAAGATATATTATTTTAATTTATTCTCTAAACTACAAAATGAAATGTCTACACCATTCATTGTTTAAAGATACAGTTTCACATTTATATTTAAGATAACCTTTAAGGAAACGTTCATATACTTCCCTGTCATTTACTTTTTACAAAAAAACAATTTAGGATTCAGACTTCAACATTTTCACCTTAAAACAAAAGTCTTGTTCTTTGTTGGAAAGTCTTTCTTCCTTGATAGAAATGTAATTTTAGTTTATCTGCATTGACATTTGAATTTGTATGCATTCATTAAACATTCAGATTGTATAAATAATGCGATCTGTTTTTTAACAAAGGAGACTTTCATGGATGAATAATTCCTTCACTTGGCATTATGACAGCTTTTGAGAATTGGATATTTCTGCATTAAAAAAATACTGTGTGAAAATATCTCCCCCCCCATAGGATAATTTTAAGAGCAGTTTTTAAATGTTTTGGATGATTCAACAATTTCAAGTATATAAAATATATGTCATATTTTACAAGTTCTCTGGGAGGTTTTTTCATTAAAAAGATATTGTATCCTTGGGGTGCCTGGGTGGCTCAGTGGTTTAAAGCCTCTGCCTTCGGCTCAGGTCATGATCCCAGGGTCCTGGGGTCGAGCCTGGCATCGGGCCCTCTGCTCCACAGGGAGCCTGCTTCCTCCTTTCTCTCTGCCTGCCTCTGCCTAGTTGTGATTTCTCTCTGTCAAATAAATAAAAAAATATATATTAAAAAACAGATATTGTATCCTTGACCAATATATTCTATTTTCTACAAATTTATAATGTCTGTACCTTTACCCCTAGACGAGCACTTCCTTTATGTTCTGAAAAACCCCTTGTCCTCCTATCTTCTTAGTGGCATAGCCTGGAACTTCTGTTTGTACAATAATTCATGGTACAGTTCTCCTGACCTTTCCTTCTGCAGTTCGTTGTTCAGCATGCTTAATCTGCTTGTTTTCTTGACCAGTGACCATCACGCATGTTTCATCCTGGACCTGGGCATGTTATACCAAAGCCTTTATTCTTGTGTCACATAAGAGCACAAGTGTACTATTTGAAGCACATTGGTGTGTGAGGAAATACATACCAGAGTACCTGTTAGATTATGCTTTATTGTTCTTTCAAAATCTAAAACCTTGCAAAATACCTGACACACACACTAGTCAAACAGTAAATATTTGCTGAATGAATAAGAATAATGCTCTTACAAAGAGAAAAGTCAGGGGAAGTAAGCATGGAAAGTGCAGTAGGACTGTAGGAGAACAAAAAAGAGGATAGGGAGAGAGAGAAACTAAAGGGAGGAAGAAGAGTAGAACCATAGAAAAACAGTGAAGTGGCTCCCATTACATGCTTGGACCACAAGGGGGGCAAGTACAAGCAAGGAAGTGCACAGTGATTAAGGGAAGATTTGTTGAATAGCTAGCATGTGCTGGGAATTTTGGAGATACTCATATATTCATCCTTAATTTAACATATGTATTTTTAAGCACATACTAAATCCCAGAGACTGCTTTGGATCCTTGAGATCCATCATTAAACAAAGAAAGTCTTGCCCATGTGTAGCTCTATATAACCCATATTTAGATGGTATATAATCGTCATAATAAATAAAGAAATACACTATGAGAAAGGTGAAAAGTGCTATAGGGAAAAAGAAAATTGTAGAACAGGAAAATTGTACTCACAAGGTGACCAGGAAGGCATCACTGAGAGGCAAGTTCTGCATAAGGGATGGATGGGAATTAGGCAAGTGTATGTCTGGAAGAAGGTCTGTCTATGCAGTGTGCACAATTGTAGTGAAGATGCTTAGCAAGGGGTTTTCCTGGGTGAGGGAGGCACAGCACAGAAACCAGAACGGCTGGAGCAGAGGGAGCAGGGAAAAAAGCAGTAGGATATTAGGTCAGATTTAATGGTGAGATAGAGGGAGCAGAGCAAAATTATGAATGTAGTAGGTATTTGTCTTTCACTCTTAGTGATATGGAAAGTCTTGAGAGGGATTAGAGTAGAGGAGTAATTTGCCTGCATTTTGTTTAAGAAACATTATCTTATTCAGTGTTTATTAAAAAACCCTATGAAACAATGTTTCAGCAAGAATTATTTTAGAAGCAAGCAAACCAACTGAAATTGGATTTCACATTAAAGGTTGATTTTTTTTTTTTCCTGGAACAGTGGGTCTGGACAGAGATGTTTCTGAGAATGGTTTGGTGAATTAATTGATGCTTAATTCTGTGAGCTTCACTGTGGGCTTGCCCTTTTTCTGGTCTTCCCATCAAATGTGGTGATGAGGTGGTTGCTGTAGCTCTAGGAATCACATCTTCACACAATAGTCCTCAAAGGCAGGAAGAAAGAAAGCTTCTCACTCTTGATCTTGCTTTCCTTCTCACTATCGCAGCTTCTCATTCTGTCTTTATCAGGGAGTGCAATCGTTTCCAGAAATCTCTAGCATGTTTCCTATGAGGTTCCTTTGAACAAAATTGGATCATATTACTTATCAAACAATAAACCACTTACTAATTGGCAAGTGGTGAAAGGATTACCATCAATAAGAGATGTCATCTAGGTTAGGACATAGCTACATGATATCTGAATAAAATCAGAGCTGTGTTGAAATAAAATAATAAAATCAGAGCACCGCCATCACCCACGCTCTGACCTCTGCCTCAACACTCTGTCAAGTTGAACCTGTGGGAAGATGGTTTGAAGCTTTTGTTAAGAGGAGAAACAGAAATGCTTCTGCCTCTTTTCAGGAACTGGAGGATAAGAAAGAATTATCGGAAGAATCAGAAGATGAAGAATTGCAGTTGGAAGAGTTTCCCATGTTGCATTTTTATAATAAAGAGAAATGACCAATGAGCAGATAAATGATAGTCTTCCAGAGGCAGTAGGTTTAATTTTGTGCATTTATAGGTGAGTGGAGATTTAGAGTCTTTATAACTCCCCTAATGAAAACAACTAGAAAAAGCAGAATAAGAATTGAACCCCAGATCTGTCTGGTTACAAACTCGTGTGTTTGCGTGTGCGCGCGTGTGTGTGTGTGTATGTCTGTTTTTTGCTAAACCAGACTGGCTTCTCTGTAACTATGCTATACTGCTGTGGGGATTGTTGTAGGCGGACCTTTATTGAGATGGCAGCTGCTGTTAACTTACTACTATTACATGAATTGTTTAATGCTTGCTGACAAGACAAGCATATTTTTTTTTTCTTTAAACAGAGTCCATGTATGAAGCCAAATATTAGTTTAAAAAAGAGGGTTAGGGGCGCCTGGGTGGCTGAGTGGGTTAAGCCTCTGCCTTTGGCTCAGGTCATGATCTCAGGGTCCTAGGATCGAGCGCCATATCGGGCTCTCTGCTGGGCAGGGAGCCTGCTTCCCCCTCTCTCTGCCTGCTTGTGATCTCTTTCTCTTTGTCAAATAAGTAAATAAAATTTTTTAAAAAAGCTTTATGCTTAAAAAAAAGAGGTTTATGGGTAAGCAGAATATCTCACAATGGTATAGTTGCAAACAACAGAACCAGCTTTAGTTAGTTTAATCAGAAATGAAATTTACTAAAAAATATGATAGATCATAGAATCTATGGAGGCTACACAGTCAGGAACATTATTGAAGTCATTCTAATAGCCTGCTGGTGGGCACAGTCTTTTTATACCTGAGTCTAAGAATTAGGTGGCTGTTGGACATTTCCACAAGGACATCTACTACTGCTCTCCTTGAAATGTCTCCTGGACATGACTTTATTTTATGCAAGCATCATCTCCTGTGTGTCTTGTATGCAGCGCCAAGGGCACATGCCTCTATCTTATTTGCTAAGGAAGCTGGGAAACAGAATTTTCTGGAAGAAGTTGTGAATTATTGGTGTCATTTCTTTTTTAAAAAAGCATCTGGGCCTGGCGGTTACTTTTTTTTTTTTAATTTTTAAACTACTAATACAATTCTTTAATTAATGTAGGCCTATTCGGATGACCTATTCTGCCTTGTGTGTGTTTTCATAGTTTTTGTCTTTCAAGGAATTGGTCCATTTAATCTAAATTATCACATTTGTAGCATTTTTCTGGTATTTTTTTAAATGTCTGTGCAATCAGTAGTTATGGCCTCTCTTTTATTTCTAATATCAATAATTTGCATCTTCTCTCTTTTTTTCTTAGTTAGCTTCACTGAATATTTATGAGATTCATTGACCTTTTCAAAGAACCAACTTTTATTATTCTGTTTTTCTATTTTATTGCAATCTTTAATTTCATTATTTTCTTCTACTTGTTTTAAGCTTAAATGTTCTTCTTTCTCTAGTCTCCTATAGTAGAAGCTAAGGTTATTGTTGATTTAGCTCTCTGTTCTTTTCTAAAATGTGCATATAATGTTAGATATTTCCCTATACACACTGCTTTCACTGTATCTCACAAATTTTGATAAGTTATATTTTTATTTTCATTTAGTTCAAAATATTTGTTTCCCTTGAGACTTCTTATTTGAACCTATATTATTTAATTTGTTTAATTTCTAAATATTTGTGGATTTTCAACTCTCTATTACTTATTTCTAGCTTCTTATTCAATTAATAAGACGATTTCTATGTTTTTAAATTTGTTGAAGTATGCTTTATGTTCCCAAATGTGATCTATCCTGGAGGATGTTCCATGTGAGCTGAAGTTTCATGTACTTTGTTATTATTGAGTGGAGTTTTCTATAAATGTCAATTAGATAAAACTTATTGATGGTGCCATTCAAATCAACTATACGCTTGGTGATTTTTAACCTGATTCATATAGCAATTACTGAAAAAGGGTTTTGAAGTTTCCAAGCATATTTGTATATAGCGGATTTGTCTCTCTCTCAGTTTGATCAGATTTGCCTCATATATTTTGATACTTTATTAGGTACATAAATATTAGTCATTCTGTAATGTCTCACTTTATCACCAGTAACTTTCTATGTTCTGAAGTTTGCTTTTCTGAAATAAATATAGTTACTACAGGTTTCTTGTATTAACATCAGCATGGTCTATCTTTCCCTATCCTCTGATTAGTGTATCCACTCCCTTCCACATTTGAAGTGATTATTGAAGAAGCACCTGGGTGTCTGATGGTTGAGTCCAACTCTTGATTTTGGCTCAGATCATGATCTCAGGGTGGTGAGATTGAGCCTCTGTGGAGTCCTTTGCTCAGCAGGGAGTCCACTTGAGATTCCCACTCTCCTCCCTTAGCCCCTCCCCCCATGCGTGCTCACATGTGCATGCATGATCTCTATATCTCTCTCTCAAATGAATAAATCTTTAAAAAACATAAAGTGTTTATTGACATGGTTGGATTAATATGTACATTTTTGTAAATTTTATGTTCATTACATTTCTTCTTGTTTTCTCTTTTCCCTTTCCCCTTTAGCTTTCTCTGGCGTTGTTTTATATATTTCCATTCCTTTTGCATATCCTCTCCTTTTTTTAGCATATTAATTATGCTTCATTAACAATTTTTTTAGTGGTTGCTTTAGAGTTTGTCATATTATTTTGTAGCTAATTTAAGTTTACCTTCAAACAACACTATATGCTATACGTATATGTAGGTACCCTATAACAGAGTATTCCCGGTTTATTACCTTCATTCATTGTATTTATCTCTATGCTATAATCACCCAAATACTTCATCACTATTATTACTTTAAACAAGCCATTATCTTTTAATTAATTATGAATGAGAAAACCATATATAGTTTATACATATTTTATATAGTTATTTATAAAACTAGTTATTATACCAGAGCTCCTTCTGTGTGCTGGTAAGATACAGAGAAGGGGAAGCATTCTTCAATTTAAAAAATTTTAATCTTAGTCTTTTAGTTGTCCTGTGTCCCTAGACTGTGGTTTTTAGACTTTTTTTCTTATCCGTTAAGTATGTGCGGCTGGTGTAGAGACGATGCCCTTCCTAAGCTGTGAAGAGTCTGGTAATGTCTTTTTCCTCAATAGCAGGCCTTTGTTAATGGAGAAAACTCTGGGCATATTTCACAAAGTCAGATCTAGAGTGGGATCTTTCTTGGATCTTCACATGAAACGTAGACTTTCTGGATGTGAATCCCATGAATGTGAACCTCCTCTAGGTCTCCTGTCCAGGACATTTTCATTTTCAGTTTGGTCTACTACATGCTGTTTCTCAAAATTCATCAAATTCCCTTTAAGTTTTCTTACCCATTTCTGGCTCCAGTGGCTTTGGTTTCAAGTTAACTGATATTGGCTGTGTTTGCTCATTTTACCTATATTCCCAGATTTTGGGGTGATGTTTTACCATGTAACGTGTATTCTCTAATGGTAAAAGAAGGGCCATTGATTTGCAGTTTGTTTAGCTTTGTCTTTTTATAGGGAACAAAGTGATGACTTCTGAGCTCTTTACAAATCAGAAGTCTGAGAATCTGAATTTCAACTTTTACCTTTGGAAGCCATGACTCATAATATTGGAAATTCCAACTTTATAAGAATATAAAAATATAAGAAATTATAGGAATCAACAAGTACAGGATGAGTATTCAAAACATGTAAAGCTACCACAGATATCCTTAGTGTTTACTAGAATATACAAATAAGCAAAAAAAAAAGAGAAGTGATGTATGTGTTTAATAATGTTCATCTTAGCTAGTTTCACACAGGTTTACTACTGAGACAGAATATTTAAAGTCTGCTGTCTAATGTTCTCTAGGTAGTGTTTAAAAGGGCAAAGACTATTTTCACAGTGACTTCTTTTTCTAGACTTCTAATGCTGACCAAGTGCCTACTTCTCTCTTCCTTTGATTGACATATTCTTTCCTTAGTTAAATTTAGATAGTTTGGTGATAGACAAATCCTGGAAGCTATTTTTATAAGGAGAACATTTCCTTGTTTCTGATCTGGCTTATAATGTGAGTTACTATGTTTTAAACAATAAGTACATCATCTTATTACTTTATTTACCTTTATTCAATATATATGTTGTCTTATTCTAAATACTGAAAATGGACTAATTTCCCAGTTGATAATATATCCTTAATGCCATTTTCCATTTGGGCCACTCTTCTTTAGAATCTTCTGGAAGAAGAAAAGAATCTTACATAGTCAAGCCTGTCTAATATTTGGTTAGGAAAGTATTATGAATTTGATTTAATGAGGTTTGAAGTTTATCTTAAATTCCATTTCTTTGCTGCCCCATTATATGGATGAATGTAACACGAGGGTGGACTGCAAATACTTGTGACTGACTGAAGCACAAATGTTAGTCGCCACAAAATAAAGTTGCCTACTAGGAGGCAACAGGGTCAAAGCTTTTTACCCTAAATGAAATATTTTTTGACAGTTTTGCTTATAAAAGAAGTGAATAATTTTAACAAGAGCTACAGTAATATTGTTGGCTTTTTCACAGTATGTACAGTATTATTGAAATATGTAAATGTAAGAAGTCTATTTTAATAAGCTCTTTTTAAGGGTATGAATGTGCCCTTTTGATGGGAAGAATAAAAATAAAAGATAATTAGGTTGACTGCTATGAAAGACTCACAGTTCTACCTTGGGCGATAGTGAAACATTCTGCCTGAGTTACACAGCTTGATTTATCCATGAAAATTGCATTTATAGTACTCCTAGTGCAAGGAAGTACAGAAACTAATGTCATGACCTTAAATAAGAATTCTAAATCTAATAAGAGCCTATTTTAATGTAAGGAAGTGATTTAGAAGATGCATTTTAATAGCACTTATTAAACGTAATATATAAGAAAATTTGTACTTGGACTATGTTGTTGAAGCTCTTGAAAATAGGTAGAGAGCTTCGACTTCTAAGGCAGAATATTAACATGAGAAGACATAGTAGTTTCTTGTTCTCCTTAGATTCTTGTCCCTCTGCACAGTCTCTGCCTGTGGTTTGAGCTTCAGGTATGGCCTGATAGGAAACCAGTCAGACCTTTGGAAAACGAAGCTTCACACTAAATTTGTGGCTGACTCCGCCCCGGCCATGATAACTTAGTTGTCTATAACCAGGACTCTGTGTCTTCCCATGAAGGACCTCCCTCAGTACTCTGGCATCACAAGTAACATTTATAGTTTCCAGTTCTGTAGCAGCTGAGTTCCTGTCATGACACATCACATCTCCAAATGATTGGGTTCCTGCCCACATATTTTTGTCTCTTCTTTTGCTTGATGCTTCTGAATTTCCAATATCCTGTTCTCATCTTTACTTAGATAGAGAGCCTGACTCTAGGATTCATCTTAGAGATTTGCTTTCAATACTCAGTTGGGGGTTGTAATTGAATCTGGACTCTATAATTTTTAAGAGAGGCTCAATCATAATTTTAAAAAACCCTATCTTTTAAAATAGAAGGTAATTTCAAAAATACGAGGTTTGAATATATCTTTAGGGTGACTTTTAGGAGACAAACAAAATGATAAATTTTGTTTGTCTGCAATAAAACAAATAAAGAACACACAATGTTTGTGGCCCTCAAAGTTATATAAATGCAAATTAAATATCCTCAACTAAAACAGGTATTTGAAGCTGGAAATGTTCAATCAGTTAAGTTACTTTGTGTGTTTATAGAGACATGAGCTGGTAGCAGTTTTGTTAGTTTCAACTTTTTTTTTTTTAAAGATTATTTACTTATTTTACAGACAGAAATCACAAGTAGGCAGAGAGGCAGGCAGAGAGAGGAGGAAGCAGGCTCCCTGCTGAGCAGAGAGCCCGATGCGGGACTCGATCCCAGGACCCTGAGATCATGACCCGAGAAGAAGGCAGAGGCTTAACCCACTGAGCCACCCATGCACCCTGTTAGTTTCCCAACTTTAAAGATTGTTTCTATTAAAAATATTTAGAAGTGTGAATTTAAAGGATCCTATGACTTTACTATTTTTATTATTAGTTATTTTTGTTCTTGAGAAAGATAAGTTTTATGCATTTTTACCACATTGCTCACAATGGCTTGTGAACAGAAACTCCAAGGGCGAGGGAAAGTCTAGTTCTGCAACTTTGAATGAAAGGAGAAACTGAAAAGTTCAATGGCACTCTGTCATCTTAACATAAACTATATTCTCCATTCCCTAGATTTAGACCGAAGAGCAAAACATGCTCTGGTATTGGGTTATTAAACTCTGTATACTTCAGCTTTCCCTATGGAACTGTAAGGGAAGATGAATCCCTTTATAGGGAGGATCTGCTTTTCCCTAAAGGCAGCGGCTATTTCTAAAGTCAATTCTTCTGGGAAAAGATTGCTCTTGGGACTGTTTTGCAGAATTGGGAAAGGGTTAGTAAAGGAGAGGAGCTAACATCGTCAGGAGGTAGTTGCGCCCATAATCCCCTATTGTGGGAGACTTGTGTCCAGCAGTGGCGATGGGTTATAGAAACAATATTATAGGAACTGGACTAGAATAGGAGAAATTTTGAGGTTTTTTAATTAGGGGGAACATTTGCTGGTAGAGGAAGTAGTGGTGAAACTAAGTTCTGGAAATCAAGACTATGGGATCTGAGTCAGTATAATTTGAGTACTTAATGAAACTGTAGTATTCTTTTGGAATCCAACTTTAAACCAATTTTTTTCTGGACTGATGATCTGTTTTAGTTTAAGTTCCAGACCATGCCTCAAGGTCAGAGTCCTTCTGAGACTTATTTATGAGCTATTTCTTCTAATTAAATGAATTTTTAATTCTAGCTATATTAACGAGGTGGCATGATCTTTTTTTTTTTTTCTTTAAATTTTTGTTTTCAGGACACCTAGATGACACAGTCGGTTAAGTGTCCAACTCTTGGTGTCGGCTCAGGTCATGATCTCAGGGTCCTGGGATCAAGTCCCATGTCAGGCTCTGTGCTCAGCGAGGAGTCTGCTTGAGATTTTCTTTCCTTCTCCCTTTGCACCTCCAGCTTGTGCGCTCTTTCTCTCTCTTTCAAATAAATAAATATAATCTTTAAAAAAAATAAATAAAATTTTTGTTATATGGTGAAGTTTATGGAAATTCTTTACATTGCTGCTTGAGTTCATTCTTAAATTTGAGGATCTAGTGTGACTTTGGTTCTATGCAAGAATATGCTGAAATGCTACTCATATGAAATATTCTGTGGCTCCTCTCAGGGAAGATAATTTTATCTTTTGATGGTACCTGTTTTTTTTTTTTATCTGTTTTAAGCTTAATTTTTACAAGGGTCTATATTACTGTTAGTTTTGTGCATATCCTATATGTCCTGGGTACTCTACCCTTCTCTAGAGTAGGTATAAAGTAGTTTATTTACTCAGCAAATATTAATTACTTGCTATGTTCTTGTTCTCCTTCCCCAAGCACTTAACACAATATAGAATACCCATACAGTAGGTGCTTAATAAATGTTGGCAAGAAACTTACAAAAGATAGTATTTTCATTTTCTCAAACTTCTTGGAATAGCTTCCCTCAATGTCCTTAATTGTCAGAATGGAAGACTGATACAGTGGTATCTCTGTGTGTATATTTTTGGAATTAAAAAAACTCCCACACCTTGAAAATATCATTTAGATATGTCTGATTTTTGCTAATGTGGGATAAAACTTTTTACTGAATTACATATGGAATACCACTCTACTGATTAATAGTTATGAGACAGAGGCAGAATGTATTTATTTGTTCCTTTCAAAGAGATCCCAAGGGGACTTGATGGTAATGCTTAAGAATATTAAAGAAGGAATGAAATGTGTCTACTTAGTTATGACTTTAGTGGTCTATAGCTCATTTGGACAAAGCACAGATGCACTTCTCAGAGCTCACAATTATACTGTTGACATTGCAGGAACATTCAGTTTTTCATAGAAGAAATATGTACATGATCTCAGTGCAATACAGACAACTGCCAACATTGTGAAGGAAATGGAAGAAATGGGGAAAATGACAACAAGATAGAACTTTTAAAAACTGTGTTAACTTGTCGCAAATTTTGAGTTTCCCATATTAACTGAAGTTGCGTCTATGCTTTCTACAATTCTAATTTCTTCTGCAAACTATAAATTGAACAGCTTATGGGTTGAAGCAAATACCTTGGCCAATTGTATATTTAAAATATGTTTCTCCTTTTCTAGGTTATGAATCCCTTGATGATAGGGATTATTGTGTTTTTTCTTTCATTTTGGAATTCCCAGCATTTCTATAATCCATGGTAAGTAATAAATGCTTAATATTCACTGAATGCAGTAATTAATTTGATATTTCCTTATTGATCTCTTCACTCCAAGCTTTGTTATTTCTATTAATATGAAGTATTTTATTGCTTGCTATATTTAAAAAAACTCCTAAAAGTAAATTAAGAATAAACAACACGAAATTTTTTTCATTTTATTTATTTATGTTTTTCATCATGATAAATGTACTCTTTAATCCCCATCCCCTACTTCCCAAATGCTCCCACTGTCCTCCCATCTGGTAGCCATCTAATAACCAATTTGTTCTATGTAGTTAAGAGTCTGTTTCTTGGTCTCTCTCTGTCTCTCCTTTTTTTTTTCCCCTCTTTACTCATTTGTTTTGTTTCTTATCCAGATATGAGTACAATCATATGGTATTTACCTATCTCTGACTGGCTTATTTTGCTTAGTATTATACTCTCTAGCTCTATCCATGTTGTTGCAAATGGCAGGATTTCTTTCTTTTTTATGTCTAAGCAATATTCCATTTATATATATATATGTGTGTGTGTGTGTGTGTGTGTGTGTGTGTGTATGTATATATCTCATCTTCTTTATCCATTCATCTATGGATGGATACTTGGGCTGCCTCCATAGTTTGGCTATTGTAAGTAATACTGTAATAAACATAGGTGTGCATATATCCCTTTGAATTAGTGATTTTTGTATTTTTTTGGTAAATACCAAGTAGTGTAATTCCTGGATCGTAGGATAGTTCTACTTTTAATTTTCTGAGGGACTGCCACATTGTTTTCCACAGTGGCTGCACCATTTTGTATTCCCACCAGCAGTGCAAGATAGTTCCTTTTTCTCCATATCCTCGCCAATATATGTTGTTTCCTGTGTTATTAATTTTAGCCATACTGGCAGGTGTGAGGTGATAGCTCATGGTTTTCGTTTGCATTTTCCTGATGGTAAGTGCTGTTGAGCATCTTTTCATGTGTTTGTTGGACATCTGGATGTCGTTTTTGGAGGAATGTCAGTTCATGTCTTCTGGCCACTTTTAAATTGAATCATTTGGTTTTTTGGGTATTGAGTTGTCTCCGTTCTTATATATTTTGGATACTAACCCTTTAATGGATATGTCATTTGCAAATATCTTCTCCCATTCAGGAGGTTGCCTTTTAGGTTTGTTAATTTTGCTTCCTTTGCTGTGCAGAAACTTATTTTGATGCAGTCCTAATAGTTTATTTTTGCTTTTATTTCCCTTGCCTCAGGAACTCTGTTTAGAAAAATGTTGCTATGGGTGATGTTAGAGAACTTACTGCTTGTGCTCTCTTTAAGGATTTTGATGATTGGAGGTCTCACATTTAGGTCTTTAGTCCATTTTGAGTTTATTTTTGTGTATGACAAAAGAATGTGGTCCAGGGACACCTGGGACACCTGGGTGGCTCAGCTTATTGAGTATCTGATTCATGATTTCAGCTCAGGTCATGATGTTGGGGTTGTGAGATGGAACCCTGCATTGGGCTGTGAGCTCAGTGGCAAGTCGGCTTGAGATTTTTTTTCCCTCTGTCCCTCCCCTGCTCTCTCTTTCTCTCCATTGAATAAATAAATATATCTTTAAAAAAAATAAAAAAGTGGTCCAGAAGTGTCTGGATGTTTCAGTCGTTTAATGCCTGCCTTCGGCTCAGGTCATGATCCCATGGTCCTGGGATTGAGCCCTGCATTGGGCTCCCTGGTCAGCAGGAAGCCTGCTTCTCCCTCTCCTACCACCCCTGCTTGTGTTCACTCTCACTGTGTCTCTCTGTGTCAAGTAAATAAATATAATCTTTAAAAAAAAAAAAAAAAAAAAAGGTCAGTTTCATTCTTTTGCATATAGCTGTCCAGTTTTCCCAATACCATTTGTTGAAGAAGCTTTTTCCCATTGTATATTCACTTCTTCTTTGTCGAAGATTAATTGACCATATAATTGTGGGTTTGTTTCTGGGTTTTCTTTCTGTTCTATTGATCTGTGTGTATTTTTATGCCACTACTATACTGTTTTAATTACTATTGCTTTGTAATGTAACTTGAAATCTGGAATTGTGATAGCTCCAGTTTTATTTTTCTTTTTCAAGATTTCTTTGACTATTTTAGGCATTTTGACGTTATGTATAAATTTTAGGGTTGTTTGCTCTAGTTCAGTGAAAAATGCTGTTAGTATTTTGATAGCGATTGCATTAAATGTGTAAATTGCTTTGGCTAGTTTTGACATTTTAACAATATTTTTTCTTCCAACCCATGAGCATGGAATGTGTTTCTATCATTATTATTCTGACATTATTTAATTGAAAATTGAGGCCAACCTTCATGTACTGTGAGATTATGGATACGTGAACTTTTAAACATTATTTTTCTTTTTAACAAATATATTGAGAGGGGATTCACAGAAAAACCTTCAATCATTGGAAACCCCACTGTGTGGGAAGATACTGAGTGATTGAAAAAATTTTAAAGAATGAGGGTATTATCTTTCCTCTGAAAACTGCCTAAGATGATATCAATGAAAGGAGTTAAATTATTTAGATGATATATCTATATTGGGGACAGTTATACAATAAAAAAAATAATGTGCATTAGAAGAAGGTAGCATTGTAAAAGCAGAGAGCCTACAACACAGAGAAGGGAAGTAGACTCTTTAATTCTTAGAGGGCAACATAAAGGCTCCTGATTCAATAAGTAAGACCTATAGTTTAACTTCCATCTTCCAGTATGATGATTGTGTCTTGTTGAAGGGATGAAAGCTTTACACTGAGATGGGACAGTTTCATGGACCCTAGAATCTTTAATCCCATTCAAATGGTGGGAAGACACAGGAATGATATTAGCATATTAGAGATTTACAAGTTTTGTTTGTTTGTTTATTTCGGTGTTTTTTTCTTTCTTTTTTTTTATGTTTAGTATTAACTGTGGAAAACATGCAAGTGATGTACAGAAACTGGGTCCTACTGGCCTCTTAAGAGATTTGTGCCGTGTTTAATCTTGTGATGTTGAAATTGGCCATGATTGCTATATTTATTTACATGTTAAAAAAATGACAGTTGCTACATGTCAAGGTTTTTTGTTTTTCGTTTTTTAAAAGCTGGTTTATCAGGATGCTACTGCAACAGATTTGGAAAGTTAATCAGAAATTTTAAATTAATTACTCATTATACCTCTTAATAATTTTTTGAACTCATCTTCTTCTCTCTATCCTTGCTCCTCTCTGCCTACCAGATAAAATGCACCCACCCCAGCTTAAGGCACAAGGCAAACTATGTATTGGTCCCTGCATATTTCCCCAGTGCTTTAGTCACATTTATAAGCAGTCCTTGTTTTCTTGCCTCTATTAACTTTTGCGTATGGTGGTCCTTCCGTTTAAAATAACTTTTTCCTAAGTTTGTTTCTCACTAAATTCTCATTCATTAAAACTCAGCTACAGTATTCATCACTCCTTAAGGAAATCTTTCTTGACATGCCCGACCACTATCATGAGCTGAATTAAGCATCCTGCTTTGTAATCTCGTTGTAGGCTCTGATTACCCTTATTATGCCGTATTTAGTTATAGAGTCTGCATTAGTTTTCTGTTGCTGCTATAACAAATTACCTCAAATTTAGTGTATTAAAAATAACAAAAGTTTATTCGTATGTTCAAAATGGGTCACTGTAGGGAAAAAATGGGGCTGTATTCTTTTCCCAAAGCTCTAGGGGACAGTCTGTTTCCTTGCCTTTTCCAGCTTATAGAAACTGCCTTTATCTGTGACTCAGTGGGTGTCTTTTATCATAAAAGCCAATGATGGCTGGTCAGTCTTTCTCACATATCATTCTGACACTAACTCTTCCATCTCTCTCTTCCATATTTGAGGACTCTCATGGTTACATTTGCCCATCTGGATGATCCAGGAAAACCTCTCTATTTTAAAATAAGCTGATTAGCAACTTCAATTACACCTTATTTGTTTATTTTTTTGTAGCATAACATGATATATTCATAAATTTTGAGGGTTATACATTTTTCTGCCTACCACAAAATTATAAATATTATTTAACTTGCATGTATATAGATACAGTTTCAAGCATTGTATAAGTGCTCAATACATACTTTTTCAGTAAATTAGTATTTACAAAATCATCGATGAATTTTTCATAGAACTGCATAAGTTTAAAATTAGAACAACTTTTTTTAAGGTTTTGCTCTTTTACATTTCTTGAGCTGTGATAACAGTTTAAGAAGTGAATTGTTTATGCATCCTTGTTTAAGTTTTAGTCCCTGCTCTTGTGATACTCCCATTCTAACTCTGCTGCATAACAAGTTATTGAATACCTCACAACGATGACAACATATTTAGAAGAGCTCAACTTTAATAAAAAATCCATTGGGTAAACTTCCTGAACTCCTATTTAAACATTCTCATGAACTGCAGGTATTTTTTAATATTTCAAGAATTTTTACTCACCATCGTTCTGTACAGTTTTTCAACATTAAAAAATGTACCATTTTGTAAACAGAAATCTGATCTACGTAGAGCCTAGCATATATAATAATCTACAATAGATGTTTGTGTCTTGTTAACATATAAATAAAAAGTATGCCATGTTTAAATCCACAGAGAAAATTTCTATCTGTAAGATCCTAGGTTTTAAGTAGATAATAAGCTGGTGTTTTTGTTTGTTTGTTTGTTTGTTTGTTTTTCCCCACAATGAGATAGGGGTTGGCATTTTAATTTGGGCTGATATCCCAAAGGTAATGGAAGGTCACTTCAAAATAAAGAAAATGTAAAGAAATATCTTATTCAGTGGCCCCATGACAATATATAATCTCTATCTGTCCAAATGAGAAAGGTAATATTCTCATCTTCATATAAATTTTTACTCAACAAAAGTTGTTGCTTAACCCTAGAGTCCTCCATAACTACTGTGATTTTGTGGAATGCTATATTGGAGAAGCTGATTGTAGTGTGAATATATGGATTAATGTAATTTAACATCAGAGTGTTACTATTCAAAAAGACTTCTTACACAATATTTTAAAATTATATTATTCAATACTAGTGTATTGATTTGGATAATGCCCACAGTATGGTTCTAGAAAGGCAAATTGAAAGAGGACATAAAAATTCAAAGGAACTTAATGCTGTTTACAAAGACATGGGGTTCTAATATTGGCAAAGTCAATCAGTTACAGTAATGAAGCTAGGTAAATAGTCAGCCACCAGATAATTTCTGGGCTTTTTCATATCTAGTTCAAAGTAACTTATTATACTGGATTTCCCTTCCCTCTTCTTTTAGGTATTAGGATCTGTGAAAAGCTGTCTCTTTCTGTTTGTGTGATAGGATATTTTTTGCAAGTAATCTTTTTTCCTTTGTCTCTCCAGGTTATTGTCATTAAATTGTTCTTATAAAACACAAACTATGCAAAGTACTGTGTTGCATTATGTAAAGAACATTCAGCAGACATGGTCCAGCACTCTCATTTCTGTAATCTTTACAGTTCTGGTACAGAGTTCCTGATTGTATAATTTTGTCCTTTATTTGTTTGGTTTTAATGCTTCTGGAATTGCTGATGCAATTACAGATCGTGGGCAAAATTGTAGACTTGATCATAGGCAGCATAATGAACCAGGGAATTACAAGTGTGAAATTCAGGGGAAGTTATTGAACTCTGAGCTTCAATTTAAGAAAAGATAATATATATAAACATTTCTATTTTCGATATATATTTCAAGAAGTATGTATTTATATAAACATAAAAATATTTACGTAAGATGTATAACAGTAATATAATATCAGTAGATATTGACATAGTATCTAAAATATAATTATTAATATGTAATATAAACACTACAACTTATATATATTATATAATATATAGTGTGAATTAATAAATTATCTTTCTCTCAGAGAGAGTGAGAGAGAAAGAGAGAGAGATTTTCTTGCAGTATTAAATGAAATTAAGTAAAATAGCTAGCACAGTTCTAGCACTTGCTAGTGATCAAAACATAACAAACTTTCCTCTCTGGAATGACTGTTTAGTACAACAGTACTACTTTTTGAAGCACCAAAGCAAAGGTGGGTCCCTGAGGAAAAGTCAAGCATTAAAATAACAATTGTGAAAGGCAAGGATGCATATGAATATTCATTATTGTTTTTACTGTTGTACTCAAAGTTAGGAAGGGAATGCCCTGAAGACAAAGGTTAATGGTAATGTTGTAAACAGAAATCCTCAAATATTGTATCCCATTACGCTTTACAGAAAGAAAAATTGGGATAATTAATGACTAACCTACCATCAGCCATCCCAAAGAATGATAAATATTTTTTCTGATTGTAATTCTTAAGCATGATTAAAGATGATGATTTTATAAAAATTCATTTTTCTTATGGAATTCTTTAGCCCCTTTATGCCTTTAATTTTAACTATAAAATAGTTTATTTCTGTGGTAACTTTCTCTTTAATATAAAGGAGTTATGTGGTCAACTTTTGATTGAATACATAGAACTGGTCTCAAATCACTTTGTTTTTATAGCTCAAGTAAATCTTTGGTTGAATGCCAAGTTTTGCATAGTTTCAAGTTGAAGTTAAAATTCTGGATAGAATTCATGTGTCCCATGTTTCAAGGCTCACGTTGGTATCAATAATCTGAGTAATAGCTCCTGTTTGTTGAGCACCTACTCTGAGTAAGAAACTGCACTCAGTGGTTTATTTCCATGATCTCATTTAATGCTTACAGTAGGACTACTAAATGCACAGTGTTATACTTTGAGAACAGACAAAGAAATAGTCTCAGAGAAGTTTAAGTGCCTTTTTCAAAGAAGTCTCACAGAAGTCTCTCTCTGTCAAATAAATAAAATCTTTAAACAAAACAAAACAAAACAAAAAACAAATGAAGCTGTTCTATTTCTGATTCCTTTACCAGTTCTTATTACCAGGTTAGTGGGCCTCTGATGTCAAGGATACATGTCTCAGTTTCTTCACAAATGTGGTGACTCATGAAATGTAAACAAAGGGAAATGGAAGCACATATTAGATGCATGTCACTTCTATTTCTTCCTTCATTTTAGATCATAGGAGATACTGATCAGTTCTATAGCTGACATTACATAGGTCCATATGCATGGACAATACAAAAATCTTGAATGAAATACTAAATTAAGCTAGTTCTGTGTAATCTAAAGAGGAAAAAAGAAGACATTAATCTAGTACATAGATTCTAAATATTTTAAAGTCAGTTTCGATCAAGACTTAAGTCATTTCTTGTACTATTAAAGGCAGGGTAATTGTTAGTAATGCAGCCACTGAATAGGGGCATAAGTAATGAAGTAATTACAAGCCAATCACCTTAATTAATACAAAGCACAAAACACTCAATAGCAAAGATTAGAATTGATCCTATGCAAATTACTTTGGATTACTTAAGTGAGATTTATAGTCAAGAGTCAGTGAATAATACAAACTGGTATTTTGGCCTCATGCATGTACATTTAAGCATTTAAATCATACTGGGACTCTAATAGTTGTTCAATAGAATAGCTTTAGAGAGATTATTTTAGCTTTGAAATCACTCACTTTTAAGCGAGGCAAAAAATGATTTTAACTTTAATTTAACAGAGATAGTTTATAGTTTGCTTCAAAGATACACTGTTACAATTTTTCAGAAATTATCTACCATGACCATTGCAAGACCTGTTTTACAGGTATGGCAGTCATGGTTTTACCAGAAGGGCAGAACCACTAGGGGTATTACAGAACTGATTAATTTTTTTTAAAGGTTTTTATTTATTTATTTGACAGAGAGAGATCACAAGTAGATAGAGAGGCAGGCAGAGAGAGAGAGAGAGGGAAGCAGGCTCCCTGTTGAGCAGAGAGCCCGATGCGGGACTCGATCCCAGGACCCTGAGATCATGACCTGAGCCGAAGGCAGCGGCTTAACCCACTGAGCCACCCAGGCGCCCAGAACTGATTAATTTTAAAGAGTAAGCACTGTCCAGTTTGTGGCTGCTGGTCAAGAACTCTACAGAAGGTTGTTTCTTTACCATTTAGGAGTGGCCCTAAAGTTACTAGAGGCAAGCAAGGCCAGGAGAAACGAAGAAAAGCTGATGAACCAGGGGAAAGTCAGAAAAATCTGACACCCTGAAGAAAAACTGAAACATAAGGAGAAGCAAGGCAAATAGGACCTACTACTTTGTAGATCTGGGTGATGGGCAGAAGAAGCCTTCACCACCTGTCCCCTTACCTGGCCCAGGACTCAGAAAAGGTAAAAGTTGCTGAGTGTCTGGTGGCTGTCCCACAACAACCCAATCCAGCATATTAGCCCAACTAGGGTTGGGATGCCTGTTTAACTCAACACTGACTTTCAGAGCACAATGGCTGTTGCTCTTCCTCTGCCTTCCACATTTTGTACAACTTCCCTTGTGGTTAACCCTAACTCAGAACTATGCAGAGGAGGAAATTCTGGGAAATGTAATTTCAGCTTAACTACATGACAGTACAAAACCGCCTTCCCAAATAAAGGAGTGCCGGAAGCTAAAACAGGCAGTAAAGCGATGCAGCTTCCACTCAAGTCGGGTGGATGGACCAGCACTAGAACCTCAACACCAACGTTTTCTGGTTGTGTGACTTTTTTGATTGTTTTTTTGTTTTTGAAGATTTTATTTATTTATATGACACAGAGAGAGAGACAGCAAGAGAGAGAATACAAAGGGGAAGTGGGAGAGGGAGAAGCAGGCTTCCTGCTGATGGGAGAGCCCGATGGGATGCCGGGCTTGATCCCAGGACGCTGGGATCATGACCTGAGCTGAAGACAGACACTTAATGACTGAGCTACTCAGGCATCCCAAGAACAGCTTTATTTGTGTCCTTATTGATGTTTAATACCTTCTGTGTGCATTAACTTAATATTCATAAGAAATGTGTGGAATAAGCAAATATTATCAGACTTATTTCTAAGATGAGGAAATTAAGACAGTGATTTTAATGACAAAATCACAGGTGTAAGAAGTGATTGAGATGTGAAGTCTGGTTCTTCAGTTTTTGACTGTTATTTTTTTGTTGTTGTTTAATGGAAAGCAAATAGAATAGGTAACAGAAAGGCTACATATTTTAGTGTTTTATGACCCTTTCTGAATCAGAGATCTGTAACTTTGACCAAGTCACTTAATTTTCTCATCTACTTTTTCTGATTTATAAATGAGAGTCATAGCATTGATCTTGCAATTTTATTATGAAAAACCTCCTAGTTTGTTTTGCAGTGTGGAATTGTTGCTTATTAAATTTGTTTAATTAGGAGATTATTATTGGTCTTTTAATGAATATTTATTTTATCTTGCAGTATTTAGTCCCTATGTAATTATATTACCTTTTAAGGTTATTTTTATTCTTAGGAGTATATTTCTAATATTATAGGATAATAGTTCTCAAATTTTAGCATAGAGTTAGAATTACTTGTTAAAACCTAAATTATTGCAACATCGGAGTTTGTGATTCAGTAGATCTGGAGTGGGCTCCAAGAATTTTTAATTATAGTAAGTTCTCAGTTGATATTACTGCTGCTGGCTCAAAGGTTCTCAAGGAACTTTTGTTATTGGTGAAAATATCAAAGAAAATAGAATATGATGAGAACTTTATTTTCCAAAAACAAGCAAGCAAGCAAAAACTCAAAACCTGTGCAAAGAGAACACCTGACTAAAAATGCACTTTTAAATATACCTCTTAAAAAAATCATTTTAGATTTATTGATCTATTGAGAATATAGTATAGAATTAACCATATAGTACACATCAAGTTTTTTTTTAACATTTTATATTAACATGATACATTGTTATAAGTAATAAACCAATAGTGATAGGTCATTATTAACTAAGGTCGATAGTTTATTTAGATTTTCTTAGTTTTACCCAATGCCTTTTTTTTTTTTTTTTGGTTCTAGAAATTTTTTTTTCTGTTTTTGAGTATTTTCTTTCTGGTTTTGTTTGTGTGATTGTTTTTGAGTATTTCCATATTTTCTGATCTTTTAGTCCATATTCATTTATATTATTTCCTTCCTTAGTCTTAGGCTCAGCCTTTTCTCCAAGAATCCCTGGTTACTTTTTTTAACAACCAAGTTCTGAAACCAAGTTAGAAACCAAGTTCTGGGACTAGGTGTGCTCTTTGCTGCTGAGTTATTTCTCTTAGACTACCTCATCTGAGAGAAAAAATACATGCATCTATACTAACTGTATTTATGTATGTCTTAGCTAGAGCTGATATAACAAAAGTATCATAGACTGGATGTCTTAAAAATTGAAATTTATTTTTTCATAGTGCTAGAAGTTTGAGATCAAGGTGCCAGCTTGGTCAGGTCCTGATGAAGGCTTTTTTCCTACTTTGCAGATGGCCATCTTCTTGCTATGTCCTCATATGGTCTTTACTCAGTGTGTTCACATGTAGAAAGAGACAGAGACAGAAACATCTCTCTCCCTTTTCTTAGAAGGCCACTGATTCCATCACAGGTGGCACATTCTTGTGACCTAATCTAACCCTAATTACTTCCCAAAGACCCCTTCTTTGAATACTGTCATACTGGAGGTTAGACCTCAACATAATAATTTGGAGGAAAGGACAAACATCTAGTCTGTTGCATTCCACATGTGTGGGAATGGATACTTAGGTTGTAGGATAATGAAAAGCTATAAAGAAGGGCTATAGAGTTGAATCAGGTTGAATGTATTGATATGGGCTCATTAAACAGAGATTCTGCATTTAATATTATAGCTGAAGGTATTAGAGTTCTAACAGTTTGGTGGGTTGGCTAGCTGAGAAATGGATTGAAAGGTGGCTCATAGTGAGTGAGTTAGAAATGCTGGACCTGGCTTGACTTAATGTAGGTGAAGAAATTAAAAAGCTTAAGTAGATTGGAATATTAGATATGTCATTTAAGACCTACTCACCCATGTTGGCAGTGTCCAGAAGATGTACTTTTTACCAGTATTGTAATCAGTAAATTTATGAAGAGAGCACCAGCATCTGTAAAGTGCTTTTTGATTGCTCTTTTCCATAAGCCAGACCTGCAGTGGGAACTGCAGTCACTGTATTGGAAAACCTGTATGCAATGGGAATAATTGGTTTTTAGGATTCTAGGAGCCAAGTGGCCACACTCAACCACCAAAGGCAGGATGAGCTTGGTTACTATCATGGAAAGCAGCATCAAAACAGAAATCAGAATAGTCTGACTTGCATAGACCTGTAGTGATGGCTCATGGTGTTCATCAAGGTGTTCCTGGAAGTGAAATACATGGGAAATCTATTGAATTCTTAGTTAATCTGCATAAACAGAAAAGTTCTAAGTGAAGTGAACAGAAGTCTAACCTGAATCATAAAAACAGAGAGTCATGGCCCTTCCATCAGTTTCCAGATGTGAGCCAATTTATAGACTTAGAACCTTTTGAATGAAAGGAAGGCTGTGTTCTCCTGAGCAAGGACCCTGATGCACTGACAAAATTTTATAGTTAATCTTTCTTTCCGTCTTTCTGAAAGTATCCTATGGCCTGTGGAAATGAGCACTGAATAGAATATATGAGTCAAATATGTAATAATAGGATATTTATTGATTGCTGATTTGATGGAGTTAATAAACTCATTAAAGTGCTATTGGGTATGGAGGTCTTAATGGATAGGACCACAGCACTGAAGTGGTGCTAACCCGCTGTGAGTCACCATTTATTCTTTCAGTTTAAGACTGGGCAAAAGTGGGCTGTCAAATTGAAAAGTAGTTGGGAGAGCTATTCATTAATTAGATCTTATGTATAATACATTTGAATTCTTGAAGGTCAAGTTTTGGCATACTTGGGCTAGATTAAGTATTTTAACTGAGAATCCTGAACTTCTACTCCCCCTAAAAATTTCCTCAATATTTAAATTATAAGGGTTAATTAATTCAGGCTTTGCCTCTGATATCCTACAAGAAGCTAAAATTAGTGCCCCAGAGCATTTCCACAGTCAGTATGGACTACCAAGAAGATAAACAGAAAACTGTTTAGTAAATTAAAGCACACTTAGAGATAATCAGGCCATTCTATTAGCTACTTGGTCTTGTTACTCTTGGTCTGGGTGCTTTCATTAGTTGGTGATCTGGAAGCCCAAATGCTCCCAATAAGCCATTGTTTCAAACAAGTATGGCAAATACTGAGGTCCTCATGTCATTGACTGACTAAATATAAGCTCTGCAGCACAGGGACCTTGCTGGCTTGCCTGTCCCCAACTGCACTGACAATCTAGACAAAGGTCTGGTGATGATTAGTTAAATTGGGGAGCCTGACTATAAGCTAATAGGAGAGGGGCCATCTCAGCTGCTGATATTTTACTTAACAAACAATCTGATATACTATTAACAAGATATGACTCCAAACCTATTTTCAGCACAATCCCTGTCATCTCTTATCTGAGCAAAACCTTGGATTGTTGAGAGCTTTTAGACTCAGCTACCCTTAACTGGAGTTTTAATTGTGCTGGTCAAGTTCCAGCACTTTAGTCTAATGATTAGAGTGTCACGGGTGACAGTGTCCCAGATTATGGCGGTGACACAACACTTTTTCTATCTATGCAACCACAAAATTTCTTAAATTAAAAGATATTTGTAAATCAAGCTCACAGGCCCTATGTTGCCTTACAATTCCAAATGTAGCTCAGACTTGTTACAATTCCATTATACAAAAATGTGATCCACATCAACCTGTGTGGATATCCACTTGGGAAGAGTATCTAGTTCTATATCCCAGATGGCATCAGCCTGGCCTTGGAACTTTCCACTAGAGATGACACTGCATCAAGCAGCATTGCCCAGCTCAAGTCATCACTGTTGGAGATGACTGCCCCCTACATAGAAATTGACTTCACCCCAGAGAGTTGGACCACTGCCCAGCAAGACTCATGGGCTGCCTCTCCTGAGGGCTGACAAATTGGACATGGGACATTTTTGTTATTTTTCCCTCCTCAATAAGGATTCTATTACATTTCTTGAGCTTACTCTTTGCCTGGCGCATGATCTGGAGTACTCCTTGTTCTCTGTCAAAACATCCACCCCTATACTCCCATGCCTAAAGGAAGATCTTGGGATGGGTGCTACTATCTGTGTCACTTCAAAAAAAAAAAAGAAAGAGAGAGAGATTATTACTTTCCCCAAGGGCAGTTGCCTCATATAGGTGCATTCCTCAAGCCTCTGGGGAGGGGTTTCTCACTCTCCAGCACCTTCTCATATCCCATCTTTCCACCGTGCCCCTCCCACCCATGATCATCACAATTACCCCTTCCCTTTGGTTACCAAAAAAAAAAAAAAAAAAATTCCAGTAACCTTTGCATATACATTGCTGAATTATCACTTTATGTCCTCCTACACTATAATTGCTGGACCTACCAACTTGACCCAAGGAATACAAAAATACATTATTGTCATGAAAAACTTAGCTGATACCTTTCCACACTTTACAGCTACACGAAGATATTGTAAGAGATCCTAGAAATCTGTTTTTTTTTTACTAGTTCCATGTAAATAGGAACTTGGTTGTAGGCTGCTGTGTAAAAGACTCCTTATATTTCTTATTGTTTTTCTCTTTTTTTTCCTCTCATAATAAAATGTTAACCTACACTTATAGGGCATCTTATACCCTATTCTCTGGAAGCCTCCTCTATTATTCAGGCTACTCAAATACTCAAAATAATTGAGTTCAAAACTTGTGTCAAGACATCAGTGGGTCAATTTCTAATATAGATTTTTTTTTTTTTTTTTGAAATGCTGTCTTGACCCAGTTTTGAGGTCCTGGCTAGAGGCCAGTCAGTTCTTTTTTGTGCGTCTGATGAACTCTACATACCAACCACTCGCTTTATGGGGCTCTCACACTCAGGGGCTACTATGTACCTGCCCTAACTGCTTCTAAAACCAGGCTCAGACAACTAGGGACAGCTCCTATGACCTGGAGCCTGGAGAATGATTCAGATTAACCAGTCCACAGGGAGCATTAGAAACCTAGCTAACCCAACTCTAAAATGTTATATATAAGCCGCCCTCGCTACAGCCCCATCTTGCTGTTATCCTGTTCCCAGCTGCAACCTCCTATTTGACTCTCCTTGGCAGCCTTCTGTTTGAATCTGTAAATAATAAAGTTTGACCTTTCATCTCTCTGAGTGTCTTTGCATTGTGTCCTACCACCAAAAGAATCATTATTTTTTGTAAAATAAATTGCAGGGTTCCAAACCAACTCAAGATGTGACATTAAACCTGTACACCTGTAACAATACCACCAGAGCTGTAATTCTTTTTAGTGGATCCCACATTTACTTTTCTGCTTATACCAACAAAGAAACAAAGGGAGTTTTAGGAAACTTAGCAGCGAAATAAACGTAAGCCTACAAAAGGAGCTAGGAACACCAGAGTATTGATTGAAAGATCCACTTAGGAGGTAATAAATACAAAAGTTTTTATTTTCGACAGCATATTAGGCCTTGGTCATCAACTCTGGCAGCCAATTAGAACCATCAAGAAGATTTTATTAAATACTGTCCCCAGGCCCTTCTCCCAGACTCTGATTCAATCCACATATTGGTATTCATTAAAGTTTCCCAAGTGATTCTAACATGATGACAAGTAAAGGAACCATTACTAAATCACAAGAAGCTAATTCTGGGAAGCAAGGATGCAAGTGGAGGTGGATGCTAGGCTAAATAAAGCAATATAGCAATAACCAGTCAAACATAGCTGGCAGCCCCCTAGAGCTAAATACATGATGTGTTGCAGAAATTGGTGGTTGTCTAATGATAATATTTTTTTCTCCTATCATATAGTGTTATTGCCTGGTAATGTCGTAATGTCTAGACAATGATTATATTTCCCAATTCTTTGCATTTAGGACTTGTGTCTTGTTCTAAGGGAACACTACAAAATGATATATGGCACTCTTAGGCCAAGGTAGTAAACAAGAAGGATGTATCTTCTCCAAACACTTTCTTTTCTCCTTTCTTGGCTAGATGTCAATGTGCAGCATAACCTTTGTTCATGTATTAAACGTGCCATTGTCCGTGTCATCCAGAGTCTATAACAGAAACCTCCCCGCCTCCAACCTGGAACACATGCAGTAGATTTTTACATACACAAGATATGTAGTTCTCTCAAGCCTCTGACATTTCATATGCATGTATTACAGCAAATAATATTACCTTAATATGCAAAATTGTATTAATAGGGTGCTGCCATAACAAGTCTTAGATAGGTGGCCATGGCTTGTGGTTGGGTAATTGTCAGTGAAGCAAAAGAACTAACGCAGGCTGGAAGTCAGGGCTGTCTCCTGATGCTGTGGGGAAGCTATTGCCTGTGGGAACTTTGAAGGCAGTCATGTGCCTAATGAACCTAATGACTGAGGAAAAATTGTTGTGAATAACCAGAATATCATGGCCTGTGTTGGCTATTATTGGTTGTCTGTAGCAAGATATTGAGAGAAAGATGTGTGTTCAGGAAAGAGTCAATTCATTTTCAAGCAAGAAAAATTATGTAATTATAGCTAAAACATTCATATTATTGTGTCATTAGTTTGCAAGCTTAATATTATAGATTTTAAGAAACACTTTCATGTATTATAGAACAGATTTCAAAATATGGAACTCAAATAGTAAATTTTTGTAATTTCTTCGTTTCACATTTTGACTCATCAGTTTATATTGCTGCAAAGGATTATGGTGAAAGTTATCTATGCCTATAATGGGAAAAATACACACTGTGAAAATTATGGCAAGAAATATCACACCTTGCTGTTTTCTTTGACCCAGAGAAATGACTGCCATGGAATGTGGAAAGGAGTATTTGCTGATTTTTATAAGCCAACTATTTTTGCATTGTACTTTGAAGTTTATGAAGTATTTTTATAATCTCATTTGATATTCCAATTCAACACATGAAATAGGATAGAAATGACACTAATTGGAAAAAAGGTTCATGCTCAGATTTAAAATATGAACTTTGGTATTGGACTGCCTGGATTCTAATCTTTGTTCTTCTAGCTCTGTGACTTCAAATGAATTACTTAACCTTTCTGAGTGTCGTCAACTGTAAAATGAGGGTGCTTAATAGAACATCGGGATTGTTGTAAGGATTAAATGAACTATATACACAAAACATTTAGAAGAATGCCTGACACAGGGAATACACTTAAAACATTTTAACAATTATTATCTTATTATATTATCATATTATCTGATAACTATTAAACAGATAACAATGATCTGTTTTATTATATTATGTTTTATTATCATCATTATTATCATACCTGTTCAGAATAATGAAATTGTGACCCAAATAATTTACTAAAGATTACATAATGAATAAATGTATGTTCCTAGAATAAACTCAGAATCCCCAGGCCTCTAATTTTAAGGATTTTCTTTCTTCCACAGTCACCTGTGTTTTGGATAAATTAGTATAAATACTTATTTGCTGAGTTTTAAACTACAAATTTATCTACACTATGCTACTAAATATGGGCTTGAGAAAGATTTATGTACCACATGAAGAACTATTACTTGTACTCACCACTATATGTTTCTCCTTATTTCCTGGGTATATGGAAACTTTTATTTTCTAGCGTTCTTGGTAACTGACCACATCACTGGCTCTGTTAATGGACCAAGAGCAGAAGGGATCTGTGCTTTTAAGAGGTGGCCTGTGATTTCCTCGTTATGTCTCTTACAGCAGAAATAGTGGATGCACATGTTGAGATGGAGGCTTTACTATGGACACAGCTTGAATTTCTCAGCACTTTAAGGAGGCAGATTGGCCTGAAATATCACCAAGCTCCTCAGCCAACTTTATATGAGGAAGAAGTAAACTTTAGCTGGATTAAAACATTGAATTTTGGAGGCTACTTGTAACATAACCTAATCAATCTTATTTGTTACATTATATTTTCTTTTTTTTTTAAGATTTGATTTATTTATTTGACAGAGATCACAAGTAGGCAGAGAGGCAGGCAGAGAGAGGAAGGGGAGCAGGCTCCCCGCTGAGCAGAGAGCCCAATGTGAGGTTTGATCCCAGGACCCTGAGATCATGACCTGATCCAAAGGCAGAGGCTTAACCCACTGAGGTACCCAGGCGCCCCTGATTTTCACAATATTTTACCTAGTTGCTTTCACCATGGTTTATAATTTGGCAATGAACTTTCTTAAATTTAAACAATCTCTGCAGGATTTCAGCTGCTTTTCTCTTGATGATTATCTTTGCCATATTTTTAGATACACCGTTGTCTATAATTCAGCTGAAAAATGCTAACTGAAAATCTTCTCTAACATTTATTCTGTTTCTGGAAATATTTTTTGTAGGTGAGGTATTTTCTTTGATTTTAAAAGTTAATCCACTATCTTGGATTGTTGTCTTTTTTCATGGTTCTAATTATTTTTCTTTTTGAAATGCTTACAAATAAAAAATGAAGTTCTTTCTTCTCTAATTCTGAAACTGTATGTTAAAATTTTGAGTTAAAATATCCCACTTTTTAAGCTTACTTCCTCCTATCTTTACATTTCCTTTATAAGGTGAAACTCTCTGATTTTATCACTTCCTCTTTATATTAATTTTCATCATCTACTACTCTTGACAGTAGTTTCTAATTCCTTCTCTTTAATCAGAACATACATATTATTACAACTTCTGTCCAATGACCTGCCTCGTACTGTTGTACTGAAATTGTGATTTCCTAAATATCATGTTTCAACCTCTTCATTTTATATAATTGTTGGCTCTTTTCATTCTTTAGCATGCCTATGTCCCCACTTCTTGGTCTTTTCCTCATTTGGGAGGCTTTTTTTTTTTTTAACCTCTTCTAATGTGGCTACCTCTCTTACTTTGTTATATAGCTTCCTGACTCTACTCTCTCTTTAACATTTGCTTCATTATAACTGTTCAATATCATAAGTAACTGTTTGTTACTTAACTATTACCACTGTTAATCATGCAAGCTCTTTGAAAAAAAAACTCTAACTTTTTCTTCATTCATCAATGTATCACCCTCAAGACCTATCTTATTGCGGGACATGTAATTGCTTTCCAATAAATATTTGTTGAATGAGTAAATAATGATTGGATGAGTATAGGCATACACGCTTCAAAATGTCTTTTGATTTGCATTGGTTTAAGTCTCTTTCCATCCTTATTTGGTAAGCTAGGAAGAAATCACATTATTCATTGTGAATTTCTTTCTAGACATGTGAAAATCACATTTAGAAACCAAATATTTCAAATGGAATAATATAGTGCTAATTAATAAAAGTCTATTTAGAACACAGACATAGACATACACACACCCCAATGGAGCAACCTTTATAACTAACATCCTGTTTAAGTCTTAATTATTAATTTATTTTTGGAATCTCTCAGCGATGTAATAGATTTCCCCCCTTTAGATGAAGGAATAAAATCTATGTGGCTATACAGTGGTGTGTAAAAAGCATTACACCCTAATGTTTTAAATACAAGTATAATTCTTATGAGACTTTTTTTAAAAATTTAAGAAATAGAAGCCAATGTATAAAGCAAAATAGGACTCCAGATCTTGTGTTGCAAAAGTTTGTATCTCTTTAAAAGCTATAACTTTTTGAAGCTAAATCTAAAAACAGTGTTTCTTGAATCCTTTCAGATGAAAATAGTGAGTTGTACATTTTAGAAAGAACTCTTTTAAAATCGATGCAATATGATACCTAATTTGAAAATATGTAGTGTATAATGTTTGTCGGCATAAATTCCTCCCAAGAATGCTCGCAGTTCAAAGAAATCCCTTAGGGGAAGAGTGTAGTAATTGGTAAAAAGACTTGGTAGAGATATATCTCTGATATTAAAGAACATTTTTTCTAGTATGAAAAGGAAACAACTAATTGAAAAAAAAAGTGCTGTGGATTAAATCACAGTCTATCCTGGTATAGCAAAATCTAGACTGGCAGATAAACTGGAAAGTGATTTTCAATTTGCTATATATTACAACTTAGATTTAAAGTGTGTTAAGCAGTGAACTGAGTTTGACTGTTTCCTAGAAAGAGATGCCACTACCCTCTCTACATTTTAAGTGAGCAAATGCCCAATTTCCCCACATTTATGAAATCTGGTTTTACTATGTAATCATATATGTGAGTGCTGTTCTTCACTTAATCAGATGATTTGGGGCCAATGAAATATTCAATTTAAACCTCTTGACATGGGGTGCCTGGGTGGCTCAGTGGGTTAAAGCCTCTGCCTTCGGCTCAGGTCATGATCTCAGGGTCCCCACATCGGGCTCTCTGCTCAGCAGGGAGCCTGCTTCCTCTCTCTCTCTGCCTGCCTCTCTGCCTACTTGTGATCTCTGTCTGTCAAATAAATAAATAAAGAAAATCTTAAAAAATAAATAAATAAAAATAAACCTCTTGACATGATACAGCCAGAGACAATGGAAACACCTCTAGAATTATAGTCAAAATATTTATGTGTAAATTCCCCATTAGATCCTTCTGAGATCCTTCAATTATTAGGTTCTTAGTATATCACATAATCTCTGTTAACTCCGGCTTCATCCTGTAAAATGATACTAGAAATATTGCCTGGCTTTATCAAGGAGATATCATTTATAAAAGTTTTAAGAAACTGTAAAATATTTTATAAATATGATTATCAATAATTGTCAATAATTCACTTGGTTTTTTATTTGCACTAATTTGAGTTAGCTAAATAAAACATTCCTTTTGTATTTTATATACGGATTAATTAATTGTGGGAATGAAAGTCAACAAGTAGTAGAGCATGCTTGAGAATTTTAAAATATATCTGGGAGCATTTGTTGGTCTGAAACTCTATTATTTGATTTCCAGACATGAATTTCCTGATCTAGGAAATTGTGGTTGTTGTTTGTTTGTTTATTAGTTTTTATTTTTGTTTGTCAAGCAGAGACATTAAAAAGCAACTGTCATCTCTTTATATACCACAATTTAAAAAAAAATCAAGACCGGGGCGCCTGGGTGGCTCAGTGGTTTGAGCCGCTGCATTCGGCTCAGGTCATGATCTCAGGGTCCTGGGATCGAGTCCCACATCGGGCTCTCTGCTCAGCAGGGAGCCTGCTTCCCTCTCACTCTCTCTGCCTACTTGTGATCTCTCTCTGTCAAATAAATAAATAAAATCTTTAAAAAAAAATCAAGACCATTTGAACATCTTCCTCCTCTCTCAAATAGGAATATAATCTCAAATTAGAGGAGAATCTGGACAGCATGGTGTAGTGTATTTGAGAAAGAGAAAAGGAAAAGAGGAGACTATGCCTCAGAGAGAATAGTTAATTTTAGGAGACATTGTGGCACAAGAAGATTGAGAATTTTGTAGCAGGAAGAGAGCAGGTATCAGAAAAGAGAAAAGCTTCCACTATTACATTGATGAAGGGATTCTTTTTAAGATAGGGAACAGAGTGGGTGAGGCATGAATTGCTTTCAGTAGTTTATAACCCAGTTCCTAACTGTGACTGGCAGGACAATTTAGATTCTACATAGATAGGATCCCAGAGATCCAACTAAATGTAGGAGTTTGATTACATTTTTTGTTAAATTGGGAAATTTTCTTCACCTCATTTCCTCTAAAAAACTCTTTTCAAAATAAGATTACATTGATTAGCTGATTCTCTTGCAATATATTAAGATTCATTTTTGTTTACTATATAACTATATAACTTGCAATATATTAAAATTCGTCTTTTAACTATAGAATACATAATTATAACTTGTCAGAGATAGATGTTTTGTCATTATTTGGGATGGTTACCTCGTATGGTAGAAAGGGTACTGAAATGGCAATCAGGAAACTTGTTTTCTATTCTCAGCTACTAATTGATTGACTTTATATAAGTTGCTTGATCTATCCAGAATAGAATTTTGATACTACGTGCATGATATACCTCACAGTGGATATTTTTAATAATTTTCTATTAACATGAACTTAGTCAAATCAAGAATCTCTGAAAGTTGGATTTGATTTTTAAAGTTCCTACTATATCTAAATTTCTGTGATGACTCATTCTTCAGTACTTGTAGTTTGCTTTCACTGTAGTATATAAAAAATTCCATTTGCCTCTTTCACTTATGTACTAACAACAGACTGGCCAATTTCTTACCACTCCCAGAGATAGTTGTATCAGAACATTTGTTAAAAATTTTTACTGTCCTTATCTCTTTATCTGTCTGTACTAATTATAGACTCACATATATTTGGGGCTTTCTAAGATGGTTGGAAAATATGACCTACCTACTTTATGTATCTTGGGGACACTGACTTGTTTTCTGACTGAGCTCCACTGAGAGCTGTTTTTCCAAAGGCTTTTAAAAATAAATACAATGTTGGGTGGTATAGTCAGCTAAACATCCAACTCTTGGTTTATGCTTAGGTCATGATCTCAGGGTTGTGAGATGGAGCCCCAACCTGGGGTCTGTGCTTAGCATGGAGTCTGCTTCAGAATCTCTCTGCCTCTGTCCCTCTCACACCTCCACCCCTACCCCACTGTGTTTGCTCTCCCTCTCTCTCCCTAAAAATAAATGTCTTTGAGAAAAATTAAAAAATAAAAATATGAAAATGTAGAAGGACATACACACATGGAAGCACATACACATTTGTATATATGTATGTGTATAATACATACATTAATATAATGTGTATTCATACACGTACCTATACATACATACATATGGCATTTCCTTTCCTAAAATGTGATTTCTCCAGTATTCTCCTTTTACATATGAAGATTTAAGGCAAACAAAAGTCAATTTTTTTAAATTTACATAAGCTTATTATTGCCAGAACTAAGAATATAACTTATTTATAGGAACTAGTCTGCATACTTATATGAAGTACTATTTTATTTGGAAAGAAAACCCTTTATGTTGCAGATTGGAATAGTTACAGAAAAGCCAGTAAGAACATTAATTTTGTTTAATCATAGTGGCATTCACTTTATTTTATGCTTTATAAACAGATTAGGGATGAAACAGTCTGTGGATTAACTATTGCTACATAATGAACCACTTTAAAACTCAGTGGTTTAAGAGGCACCTGGGTGGTTCAGTTGGTTGCCCATTGGACTCTCGATTTTGGCTCGGGTCATGATCTTAGGGTTGTGGGATCAAGCCCCACACAGGGCTCTGTGCTCAGCAGAAGTCTGCTTGGATTCTTTTCCTCCTTCTCTCCTTCCCCCTTCACTCCTCCCTCCATTTGGTTATGCTTGCTCGCCCGCCCTCTCTCTCTCTCTCTCAATCTCTCTCAAATAAATAAATAAAATGTTTAAAAGCAAAAACTAAAAAACTCACTGGCTTAAAAGAACACCCACTTATTTAATTATGAGACTGTGGTTTGGCAATTTTATTTGGGCTAATAAGCAAGGTAGTTCTTTTGGTTTTAAGGTAGTTCTTTTGGTTTTGACTAGGATCATTCATGCCTCTGTGGTTAGTTGCTAGATTGACTGGAGGCTGGCTCATTTTAAAAAGTGCCTCAGTGAGCATGATTTCAAAGTGCTTCATGTACTTACATATGTTCCTAGGCTTGCTCATATAATTGTCACAGGGATCCAAGATTAAGAGTAGAGGCATGCAAAATTTTTTGAGGGACACATTCAAAACTGGCCTGTTATTTCTTCTGTATTTTATTGATCAACAAGTCATAATGCCAGCCCAGATTTAAGGGGTGGAGAAATAATAGAAAAGTTGCTTTGCAAAAAAGGAGTAGATATGGAAAAGGATAAAGGATTATGGTCATTTTTGCAACTTGGTATGAATAGCATTTTTGTAACTATAGTACCACATAGGTTTAGTTTCATGGCCTCACTGAGAAGGGCTTAAATAGATTTATTTAATATATTTATATTCTTTTTGGCACATTCTGGCATATACATACATATACTAAGCCCTGGCATAGATGCAGAATAATTGGTACTGAGAATGCAAATTGATGTAGCCAGCTTGTAGCCGTTTCTTGTAAAGTGTGTTTCATTAGATGTTTATCTAACTGCCAGTTGAAAACTGCCATTTTTCCGAAGCTAGAAAAACAGAACTACTGCCATGGTGCTAAATTACTGTTGGTACATATGTTTTGTTTTGTTTTTTGATGGTTGTCTATACTAATGGCATCTCTGTTAGAAAGTTTCAAAATTTGAACAGCTATGATTATGTTACATGATCCAGGGAAATGCACAGTGTCCGTCATTTTTTCCCCATCTCGCTTGCTAGCTTTTAACTTTATGGTATGTAGGAATAGGAGAATGAAACCAAAATAAATCAGCTAAGTAAGAAACTGTCTCGGGGGCACCTGGGTGGCTCAGTTGTTAGGCATCTGCCTTCTGCTCAGGTCATGATCCCAGGGTCCTGGGTTGGAGTCCAGATTGGGCTTCCTGCTCAAAGGGAGGCCTGCTTCTCCCTCTCCCACTTCCACTCCCCCTGCTTGTATTCCCTCTCTTGCTGTGTGTCTTTCTGTCAAATAAATAAATAAAACCTTTAAAAAAAAAGACAGAGACTTTGGAATAGAGATTGGGCAAACTACTACTTATGGACCAAATTTGAGTTACTGCCATTTTTTTTTTTTGTAAAGTTTTATTGGAACACAACCATACACATTCAATTTCATATTACCTATGACTACTTCTGCATTTCAATGAGTTGTACAGTTGTCATACTGACCATTAACCCACAAAGCCTAAAATATTTACTACGTTGTCCTTTGCATAAAACATTTGTTGACCTGGTAAATTCATTTGTTCAACAAACCCCTTAAATAAATTAATTTACCAATTAA
This sequence comes from Meles meles, assembly GCF_922984935.1. NCBI lineage: Eukaryota > Metazoa > Chordata > Mammalia > Carnivora > Mustelidae > Meles > Meles meles. The sequence continues at coordinate 32,034,810 of NC_060072.1, forward strand.
AAACAACTTTTTTTTTTTTAAGGGATGATCAGAGCTGGATGCACTCAAGCCTTTTTTTTTATTTTAAAAAGATTTTATTTATTTTACAGAGAGAGAGAGAGAACAAGTAGGGGGAGCAGCAGAGGGAGAGGGAGAAGCAGGCTCCCCACTGAACAGGGAGCCTGATGTAGGGCTCAATCCTAGGAATCTAGGATCATGACCTGAGCCAAAGGCAGATTCTTAACTGACTGAGCCACCCAGGCGCCTTCCAAAAAAGCCTTTTTGATAACTTATGTATTATAAAAACAGAGTCAGAGAGTCTATAAATTAAATTTGCTTTAAACAATAAGATGATAACTTAATAAATGGTATATTCTAAATCAGGTCTTCAGCTTGACACAATTAACCCATTGACCCAAGAAGTCAATGGTGGGATCAGAAGAAAAACAAGAAACTGATGTTAGAAAAATATGGAACTTATGAATCAAAAAGAAAGTATAATGTTGAGTTAGGATCATGAAATAAACAAATATAGAGATTTCTGCAGTTTGGGCTGAGTATTTGTAAGTGTATTTATGCTTAGTATGAACAGAAATTAGTTATAAATATATGTTATAAGGAAATAATAGAAGATATGTTCTATCTTAGCTCAACTGCTAAAATTACTAGGTTAGAGACAGTTGGCTAATTTCGTCTTGCCAAATAGATTATTTTGCCTTTTATAGTGGGACAAAGTTTCTTCTGTGTGGTAACACATAGGTTTGATTAATTCTCACCAGAGGAGCATGGCATAGCTATGTCCAAACATTCCATTTTCAGAAAATAATTTATACAATATACAACAAAGGGATTCAATAAAATGATTTTTTTCCAGTTTTTGCATTTGACTATATCATGAAATTTTTGTTTAGTATAAATCCTTGTTACTTTGAATTATTATTGTCAGAGATTGGAGAAAGTCTACCTTCCAGAACCCCATTAAGAAAGGAAAAGTCATAATTGGAAATCCTCAGAGTTTGTCATTTTGAATTAAAAAAAAGATATATAGGTTCTGGGGATATAATATACAGTGTGGTGACTGTAGTTAATAATACTTACTGTATATTTAAAAGTTGCTAAGAGGGTAGTTATTCTCTTCACATGAAAAAAGTTCTCTTCACATGAAAATAATTATAACTGTATGAGGTGATGGAGGTTACTAAACTTACTGTGGTGATCATTTTGCAGTATCTTCACATATATCTTCTTCCACTTATGATGGGGTGTTACACTTCAATAAATACGTTGTAAATTAAAATATTGCAAGTTGAAGATGCATTTAATACATCCAACCTAATGAACATCATAGCCTAGCTTCACATACCTTAAATGTGCTCAGAACACTTACATTAGTCTACAGTTGGAAAAATCACCTAACACAAAGCCTGTATTATAATAAAGTACTGAATATCTCATGCTATTTATTAAGTATGAATATACTTATTATTGAAGGTGAAAACAGAATATCTATATGAGTACAGAATAGTTGTTAAGTATATGGGTTGTTTATCCTTGTGATCATCTGGCTGACTGGGAGCTATGGTTCACTGCCTCTGGCCAGCATCACCAGAGAGTGTTATACTGCATATTGGTAGCCTGGAAAAAGATCAGAGTTGAAAATTCAGAATCCAAAATACTAAATGTCTATTACTTTTGCACCATAATAAAGTTGAAAATTGTAAGTCAAGCCATCATAAGTTGGGGATGACCTGTATATCAAATCATTATGTTGTAAACCTTAAACTAATACAAAATTATATGTCCATTATATTCCCAATAAAACTGGAAAAGATTTATTACCAAAAAAAGGTCGCCTCATGGGAGAAACCACCTTATATTCATTTGCTCTTCTCTCCTCTAATACATGGAGAATCCCTGCCACACTGAAGTAGTCAGTAGTTCAGGGACAAGGGCTTCACTGGCAGAAGGCTAATGAAATGGTGTAATATCTAATTTTACACATTTTATGTTGGGTAGAAAATAAAAAAGAGTCTTATCAAAATTGTTCTCTGCATCTATTGAGATAAAAAAGTGTTCTATATAAATCTATTAGCATGGTGGGTAACATTTGAAATGTTTCTAATATTACTCTACTGTAGAATACTGAGGTAAACTCAATGTGGTCATAGTATATTCTTTTGTTTATTAGCTCCAGCATGCTAGGATTCTGTTCAGGATATTTGCATGTATATACACAAGTAAGGTGAATATATAACTTTCCTTTTTAAAAATGCCTTGCCAACTTTTGTCATTATTCTGACCCCATGGAGTGAATTGGGCATAATATCATTTTTCTCTGTTCTCTGGAAAAATTTTCAGAAATGGGATTCATGAGTTTTTTTAGAATTAGTCAAATTTGCCCATAAAATCTTAGGCTTGGCATTTTCTTTGTGGAAAGATTTTCAACTATGACTAAAATTCTCAACAGGGGACCATTCATGCTTTCTATTTCCTCTGGAGATATACATATACATATACATATATATATATATATATATAATTTTTAAAAAGATTTTATTTATTCATTTGACAGAGAGAGACAGTGAGAGAGGGAACATAAGCAGGCGGAGTGGGAAAGGGAGAAGCAGACACTCTGCTGAGCAGGGAGCCAACACCCGGCTTGATCCCAGGACCCCCGGCATTATGACCTGAGCCAAAGGCAGACGTTTAACTACTGAGCCACCCAGGAGCCTCTGCTCTGGTTATATTTTGATATATTATATTTTATAGGAGTTTCCAGTTATTCTGAATTTCCAGAATTATCCTGTAACATCTTTGTTGGCACGCTTCCTTTTTTTTTTTCTTTTTTTTAAAGATTTATCTATTTATTTGAGAGGGGGTTGCAGCAGGGGAGGGAGAGAGAATCTTAAGCAGAATCCAGGCTGAGCACAGAGTCCAGTGAGGGGCTCAGTCTCTCAACCCTGAGATAGGACCTGAGCTGAATCCAAGAGCTGGACACTTAACTGACTATGCCACCTAGGCACCCCTGTTGGCATTGTGATTTTTTAGATGAGCACTAAGATATGCCACCTAGATTACCCTTCAGGATTAAAGAGCTGAATCCACTCACTGATCAGCTTATAGATATAAAGGCATTTCCCCTCATGGGAGCTAGGGACCTTCTAGAGGACCAGTCCAGCTTCAGGTCTCCCCAGAAGGTGCCTAAGGCCTTTGTTATAGCCACATAGAAGTCCAGATTCTCCTTTAAGCCATTTCTGTTTCACTCCATTCCCCTCCACAGATGACAGTCCTCAGAACGCTCCCTAAGAGAGCCTTCATCGATTAATCACCATTTCAGAATTTAGTCCTCAGTATACGCAACCTGCAAAATTTGGCCCCAGAAATGTTCTAAGAAAGGAATGCCAAGATCTATAAATTGGATAACATGCTGGTTATCTGTTTGGCATCAAAGACGTAATCACTGGAGGTTGGTAGCCTAGAGGTCTGAGGATGATGGAATGGCCCCATCTCTTATACTCCCCACACTAAAAATTAAGCATGATGACAGGAGTCTAGAGGCAGCATGTTTGACATTTGTGAGTAGTACTCCAGCCCATATGTTGGGTGGCATAAAAGGCTTACAGCTCAGAGAGGGGACACAGAATAGAAAGGGCTCTGCAGCCGTCCAGACTACATTGTGATCAGTTTTCTTGCTTGGGCCTTATAACATAGTAAACCTGTAACTTTAGAGGTATAATGGTGGGAGAAGATCTTATATGGAGCTTACGGCAAGCCACATGAGACCGAGAGAGTTACAGAGAAGACCCTAGGGTTCTAGAATATCTATAGCAGAAAGTTATATACTTTTTAAAACATACGCTTCTGGTGTGTTATTGGGCCTTGGTAGAGATGGGGTGTCTGATTGGGGGGCGAAAATAACTATGAAACCAGAACTGCTAATCATGACCTGGGTTTTGTCAGATGTTACCAAGTGACATGGCAGGCTCAGCAGAAATCATTGTAAAATGAGAGTGGTATATCCAGGATAAAGCATTAATAGGGCCACATGCCACAAATAAGATGCAGGAACAGGTAGCCCAGATTCCCGTGTCACCTCTGTCCTGACTCCAAGTGGATTAAAGCCTTAAAATATTAAAAGCAAAACAGAAATTAAAAACACACACATACACACACACACAAAACAGTGATAATTATCTTTCTGATCTTGGTCAGGAAGAATTCCTAAGAAGCAAATTAGGAAAAATGTCTATAAGGCTGACACATTTGAAAATTTTAAAAATAAGAATTTTTATACATAAAAAGATGCCTTGAAAAAACTGAAAAGTCACAAATTGTGAGAATACGTTTGCAACATTTAACTAATGACAGATTATTATTGAGACTGTATAAGAAATTTAAAAATCAGTAAGAAAAAGTAATAATCCAAAAGAAAACTGGCAAAATACATGAAAAAGCATTTTAGAGAAGAGAAAACCCGTTTGGCCTCAAATCATAAAAGACTCAACATTGTTTATGGAAATGCAAAACAGACAACAAAGAGATGGCATTCTATTGGCAAAAAAATAACAAACCTGACTCTATGGTTGAGGAAAATGGGGAGCAAGCATTTCCTTCTCCGTTGCTGATGAAGGCGTAGTTTGTACAACTATCTTTGAAAAATGTGTCATCTTGTAAGTTAATCATTCATATTTCCTACAACCTAGGTACTCATTTCCTAGGTATATCCAAAATGAACTTTTATATATGTGTAGTTGGAGAGATACACAAGAATATCTAAGCAATGTATTTTTTTAGTAGCATAAATTGGAAAAAACTCAAATGACCATCTTCAAGAATGGGGTAAATATGTTGTAACATAGTGGTGAAAGGGAATGATAAGTTACAATTATATGAGTGAAATCATATGAATGAATTTAAGCAATTCAGTTTTTAGTGAAAATAAGGTCTTGAAAGATTTCAAGCATAATGATACCCATTTTATAAAGTTTAAAATAAAGAAGACTAAACTCTTCTAAACAATATTTTATTTAGGCATACATTTGTATTTGGTAAAATAAAATAAGCAAGAAATTAAAGAATCTGGACTGTTGGGGAAGAGGCAGGGGTATAAGAAAGGAAAGAAACCTATAGGTAGGGTTATTTATTTTTAGTTCTTTGCTTGGGTGGTAGGTTCTCAAATACTTATTTTTCACAGAAAATAAATCAGTCAATTATACTAGTTTTTTTCTGGCTGTGTTATTAATTACAACAAATTTAGTGGCTTTAAAAACAACTGCTTATTAGTTTGCAACTATTTAAATTAGAAGTTTGTCCCAAACTTCCCAAACTGTCCCAAAAAGGATACTTTTTTTTTTTTTTAAGATTTTATTTATTTATTTGACAGAGAGAGATCACAAGTAGGCAGAGAGAGAGGGGGAAGCAGGCTCCCTGCTGAGCAGAGAACCTGATGCAGAGCTCAGTTCCAGGACCCTGAGATCATGACCTGAGCCTAAGGCAGAGGCTTTAACCCACTGAGCCACCCAGGTGCCCATGGCAGATACTTTTGTCAGAGTATCATGAGGCTGAAATCTGTGCCATCTGGGCTGAGTTCATGTGTGCGGTCTCTGGTGAAAAAACACTGCTTCCCAAATCTTTCTTGCTGTGTGGCTGTAGGATGGATGTCCTCCTTTCCTTGCTGGCTTTTAGTTGAGGGCCCTCGTAGTTATTAGAGGCTGCCTACATTCCTTAATTCTTAAAGCTACCAAATGCTCACTGAATGCTTCTCAGACTTGGAATCTCTAATTTCCTGTTTTGCAACCAGGTGGGAAATTTTTTTTTTTAAAGGATTCATGTTATTAGTTCAGGCCCACCTAGATAATGTCCCTATTTCAAGGTCAGCTATGCCATATCACATAACTTAATCACAGGAATAAAAATCCATGGCATTTATAGTCTGTCAGATTATGCGAAGCATGTACAACACAGGGTGGGAAATCTTAGGGGCCGTTCTAGAATTCTGCTTCCCACTTCAATAAACCAATAAAATCAACTAACAAGAGACCAATAATTATATTGGATTTAATATGTGCAGTAAAGTTGCACTCAAAAATAAAAGCAAAGAAATAAAAAAGAATTTGTCATCTACTATCTGATTGATGTCTGAGCCCTTCCATTTGTATTTTATTGAGTTTTAAGTTTAAGATCAAGAGTTGGATGCCCACCTAACTGAGCCATCCACGTGCCACAAACGTTAAGGTTTTCTTAAGTGTGAGACAGTTTCTTTTGAACTTTGGCTAAAACTTCCCAAGTAAAAATGATGTTTGATTTAAATAATTAACTTTCCTGGACTAGTGTGCTAATATGTGAAATTTGTTGTGGCTTCCTCTAAAATACTATGAGTCTAATACTCTAGAGACTATTTTTTCTTTCTTTTTTTTAGAGATTATTTTCTTAATTATCTTTTTTAGTATGCTTTAAGTTATCAGGGGCATGAGATATGGAAATAAGGTGTATCCAATTCATTAGTATATAAAAGCACTACAGATCTTGAGCTCTGGAGCCTGACTTTCTAAGTTCAAATACTGATTCTGTCACTTATTAGTTGGGTGGCCTTGGACAGGTCATTTAATTTCTCTCTGTCTAAGCTTCCTTATTTACAAAATGGAAAAATGTTTTATTTTCTGAGAAATAACACTGACACTCCACGAAAAGAATGTAACATGTCATATAGACTTTATAAATACTAACTATAATACATAACTATATTATGCTCATAATCACTTTCATCGTAAAGCTTTATTTAAAAATGTTGTAGTGCAGGGTGTCTGGGTGCTCAGTTGGTTAAGTGTCTGTCTTCCCCTTAGTCATGATCCCAGGGTCCCAGGATCAGATCCAGAGTCAGGCTCCTTGATCCACAGGGAGTCTGCTTCTCCCTCTGCCCCTCCTCCCACTCATTCTCTCCATCTCTTTCTCTCTCTCTCAAATAAATAAAATTTAAAAAATAAAATAAAAATGTCCTAGGGCACATAATAGCAATGTTATGTACCTATTCTTTTAGCCTTTTCAAAAGATACAAAAAAAAAAAAGCCTATTCTTTTAACCTTTTCAAAAGATGCAAAACAAAAGATAGCTTACTCAGTGTCTCATAAAGTTAATTATATCATTTGTCCCTTTTATTGTTTTTTAATATTCACATGCTATTAAATATATGTCCTTTTTTATTTTGATTGTCTTGGCCAAAAATCCCTTTACATTTCTTTAACTGACTTAAATCTCTTTAGTTGCTGTCTGATGTTCTTAAAGTAAATCCACTGAGGTTTTGCCAAATCCTTTCTGCGTTTTATACTTTTTGAGATTATTTTTTTCATTGATGTAATATATGTGAACTGACTGGCTCTTTGTTGCAGTCTTGCTCATTTTTCTATCAATGGGTTATTCTTTATTAACAGGGAAATGGGAAATTGAATGAATTTGTGAAACATTTTCATTTTGTTTGCCTTTTATACCTCCTTTTATGGAGGAGAATTTTAGTATACTTCTCATTTTAGTCTTATAACATATTTTGATAAAACTCCATATCATCTTATAGTAAAACATGAAAGAGAGCACTTCACCATTGAAGAAGTCAGCATTTTCTGTAAATCTTTGTGCCTTGATTTTTTAAAGGTTTCATGAACCCAGAGTGGCAGCATTGCTTTTGGTTAGTTACAACACAGTGATGTGTTTCTTTTTTTGTCAGGAACTGTGGATATGACAACTCAAGGGAGTAAATGGTAAAATGAGAATTAGAGAAACCAAGCCAATTTCCTATATGAAATTACATGCCATATGCTCAACATTTAGGTCAAAAAGCATGATTTAAAAAATAATGAAAAGAAAAAATGTATCTCATTTATGCAAATGAATTCTCATAAAAGTGAGTAAATATAAAATGTAAAATATGCATTTCTGGAGTTCTTTCTTTTTGAGATAAATATTGACTTAATTCTAGGACTTTAGAATTAGAAAGCAAGCAGGTTATCTTTTATAGACCTTGCTTAGAATTCAGTGCTGCAGGTGGAGTTTGGTGCCCTGTGGCGTACTCACGCCTGAGAAAAGAATGCACATGCATAAAAGATGCAGATGTAGTGGCAAGGTCAGTGTTATTTGGGTTTGAGGGAGACCTTGGTAATGGGACAAGCAGTAGACTTCTGCCATTTCTAACAAAAGTGAACCCTCATGTTTAATTTGAAATTTTATAGTAACATTAAAAGAGTAAAACAAAACAGATGAAAATAATTTTTAATTTATATTTTATTTATCCCGACATGTAAAAAAAAATTTCAAAAGATAATCAATCTAAATTATTGCTGAGTTATTTTACCTTCATATTTGTATTGTTTTTTAAATTGTGTGTGCATTTTACCTTTACAATACATATCAGTTTGGACTAGCTCATTCAGATGGTCAAAAACCACATGTGCTAAGTGATCACTGTATTGACAATTTATCCCTAGGGAATAACCAGCCCATTTCACATGTGGAATTCATGACACAAAGAGGAAGAGATTTGCTACTCTTAGTCAGTCACTGGCATAGGCATATCTAAGCATCTAGTTTTCCCCTACACTGCACAGCTAATTAAACAACACTAGATGAATTGAAGATACTCTATTATGTCATCATATGTTTGCACAGAGTAAAAACATTTTTTTAAAATACAAGGTACTTAACTCACAATAGAAAGATGGTAACTACATTTTGCAGACAGATATTTTATTTGCAGACAGACACAAAATGCCATATCATAAAGATTTCGTTAGTGATATAATTTATATATACATTAAAGTATATTTTAGTATAATCTGAAAATATTTCATTCACTCACTTTTACCAACATATCACATAAGCTAACAGATATACTTCTGTGTTGAAATGTTGTCTTTACCTAGGGGATATTCCAAGTAAGACTCTGAGTGGTAAGGGACAGAAATCATTTCCACTGAGTTTAATAAAGAGAGTGGACATTATTTGTCATCTGATCACGTTTTATGAAATGCATAGGATGCTGATATTAGTATGTGGCACTTTATAGCTCATGTGACTTCTGGGCAATTTTTTGGCCCGTTCAGAGAGAGAGATACACTGGTATAATCTCGTTTTGGACCCATCCTGCTTATTCAACATGTCACGTGAGATCATTACACAGAGGGCCAGGCATTTTCCCTTATCTAGACTGTCAAATTCTTCATGACAATTATTATTCTTACTTCAGGAGTGCAGGTACTATAATACTTAGCCATGGAAACACACTTTTAAACAAGTTAAAAAAAAAGTTTCATTCTAGATATAAACTGTTCTATAAAAGGTGAGGATAGGACATATTTATAAAGAGTGGATAAACACCAACACAGGAAACTAAGCACCAATAACCTGCATAAAAATAAATACTTGCCCATGATTATCTATGCTAATTTCTGTCTCAGATTTAGGATTATTTTATTTGTATTTTGTATTCTTTACCCAGCTTTTAAAAACTATTTTAAAGTGATTTTGCATATTTTTCCAAGTGTTGTCCTTGTTTGTTTTTCTTGTATAAATAAGTGTATTTTGGATTATCTTTTGTATAATTTGCCATGTTTTTCTGTCTGGATTTGATTTTTATGTTTGGAGGGGTAGTGAAGGCTAAAAGTTTTGAAGGACAGATATCGGAGTTAATTGCCCCCAACACACCCATGCGTAAGAAGCACAGTGAATGGATCAGAAAATGAGTGGCTTGGCCCTCATCAAGAATATTTTGAAAACTAGTTTGTTATTCTGTTCTTTATTTTTTTTAACTTTTCTCAAATACCTCAACATTTAATAACCCACAAGTGCTGGCAGTTAATACACTGGAAAACTGTCTAGGGAGTTCAGTGTTAGGGTCTAGCTCCATTTTACTTTATATAACATTCTTCTTCAAAACTAGAGACACTGGGCATCTTGTTAAAGACCCAATTTTGATCCTACTTCTAGGAAAAAAACTCATTTAAACTAGAAGATCCCTGTGGTTCTACCTTTAATCCTCCATTTGGTGAATTTTGTTTAGTTCTCTACATTTACACTACCTCTGGATTGTGCTTATGTCCTGAGTTAACCTAGCAAGGATCAACAACCTCAAACCCCAATGATACAGCAGCTTGCATTAAAATTTATTCAAAAGACATTGTTTTGATGGGTTTAAAGGTAGGCCAACTTAATTTTTTTTTTTATATTTCATGATAATCTCTGTGAAGAAATTCTATAAAATTGAAAAATTTCATTCTCTCTTGTCTTTTCAGTTCTCTGTTATTTTAAGTTTAATGAAAATGTTGAAATATAAAAAACAAGATTTCCTGAACATTTCTCAAATTCTCCTCATCCTGTGATCTACAGCCACAGGATTCTCCTTTCCCTGTCCTCTGCCTATGGTTTTCCATTCATAGTTTGTGATTGTTTGAGACTGAGGAACAAGCACTCATTGGGTGTGTCCCATTCTTCTTCCATATAATGCTGTAAAATACACTGTGAGGAAGATAGCACTGTCTCAAGTATACATGTGTAGAACATGTCACATTTTCAGAGTTCAGTAGCTTGCCACAGGTATCGCAAGTATTGAATCTGACCAGTTCTCACCATCTGTGTCACTCTCACCGCACATCCTCCCTCTCTTGGATGTTTGCAGTAGACTTCTCAGCACAGAATCTAGGTTTAAATGCTTTAAAGTTGTAAGCCAGATAAAATAATTATTCTGCTCAAATCCCTTAAATGACTTCCCATTCTCATTAATAGCCAAAAGCCAAAATCTTTACAATGATTTTCATGATCTGGCCCCTCACAACCTTTCTGAGTATGTATCCCACTGCTTTTAAGTTGCTAGTGGCTATCCTGAGACTCTTTGAGGCTTGGCATTGGAAAGCCAACATGCATACTCAGAGCAAATAAATGTATATCAACTTGTACTGCATGGTACAGTTTACTAGTTACCTGTGGTTAAATAACATATTATCTGAAGACTGAATGGTTTCAAACAATAATAATTATTTAATATCACCCTCAGTTTTGTGGGTAAGAAATGAGCAGCTTGCCTGAGATGTTTTGGCAAGGGGGATCTTTTATGAGGTTGCACTTGTAGTCCTGTGTTGGCCAGTGTTACAGTCATCTGGAGGCTTGACTGAGGCTAGAGGATTTGCCTTCAATGAGGATCACACACATAGATGGGGAATTGGTGCTGACTGTTGTCAAACCAGCCTTCTCTTACTTTACTACCAGGTGGTCTTCTCCACAAGACTGCTTCAGCTTCCTCACAACATGGCATCAAACTTCCCCCAGAGTGAGTGACCCATGAAGCCAATGTGGAAGATGTGTTTTTTTGACACTGCCTTGAAACTTTCAGATGACTTTCATTTCTTTTTCTTTTTCCATATAGCTCTTTCTATATTATTCAATTAATTATACCAATAAACCCTGATTCATTGTGGGAGATCATGAATACTAGGAAACTATAGAGTCATTAGGAATCATCTTTACAGCTGGCTTACTGCACATAAGTTGAGTCTTGAATAAAACTGTGTATGAAACTTTGAACTTTTCTGTTAACCTAGTTTGGGTTGATTGTTACATCCATTTCAACACATGGAATCCTAACTGGTACCTTGGAATCCTAACTGATTCATTGATTGAGAGGTTTAAGAGCTTTCAATTAGTGGATTAACTTAAAAAGTCAAATGGTTACAAATAGGAAGATCTTTGAGCGTTCATCCCATCCAACTATGAAATAAGAGATCACTAATGATTAATCATCAGATAACCTTTATGATAGACTTATTTTGCCTAAACAACAAAAACTGATACAGCATGACATAATAATTAAAGATGGTATTAGGATTTTAGTTTGAGCTCTTGTAAAGATAGTTGGGAGTTAGATTCCTGTAGATTACATGATGGCAAAAGTTGGAATGTGACTTTATGGCCAAGTTATATTAGTTCTCATTAGGATATTAAGTTTTGAGATAGCTTTTGAGAATCCTTATTCTTAGGCAAATATATCTTGTCAGTTTAGGGAGTGGAGGCTTGATTTTTTCATTTCTCTGTTGCTTTTTGGTAGGTGTTTATGTTATAAACTGGTTATTCTACTGTCATGAATCTTCTAAGACCTTTCTGTACACTGGTTCAATATCATTTTATCACTGTAAGACAAAGAAGTTTATTTTTAGTGAATTTTTAGCACAATATTCAGTTTTGCTATAAAGCTGTATCTATTCCTTAATAAGGGTCCTTTCTTTACACGTCGAAGAAAATATAAACTTGTTACGAAGCAGATAAGAAACACAAAGAAAAAAAAAGGGATGATTTACTTAATGTTTACCATTTTTAATTTTTAAATTTTTTTAGGAACTTATTTTCAGACTATTCACAATTGAATAAGCCAAACCTTGTTAATTACTCTGGCATGAACACTTAGGTTTTGAGATTTAAATCAACTAGATAGATGAATACTTTACAAGTATTAATTTTAAGAATGTGATGCCATTTTTAAAATCCTTTTGCAGACATTTGAAGTTCTTTGTCCATTTATAATAAGATAATAATTAGAAATTTCAAAAAACAAAATGAGCTTTAAATGCTACTCTCTACACTCCATTTTGTTTTATTTTTGTTTTTCTTTAAACCTCTATATTTGGTATACTCTTTTATGCATTTAATTTGCTTGCTTTTGTAAATGCAATTAAGATTTTGGCAAATTTACAAAAGAGGCTAAGAAATTGCTGTGAACACAAAGGCAGACATAAAAAGGAAATAGCCATTTTGGTAAATTTGATAGCAAGAGAACTAAAATCTATCAAGGTTTTCTTGGAAAAAAATGGATAGGAGAATGTGAGAGGTGCTTTCAGCCAGCTCTAATTGAAGATGTACATAAAATAAAGAAGCTGGAAGCCATCATTATGACTCTTTCTATTTACCAGCAAACAAATACATTGGCAGTAACTAAACAGGGGCATATGTCTGTGAAAGATAGGGTATATATGAGCACTTTCTAGAATTTTGTGTAGGAAAAAATAGTAGGGAAGAAGACCATTTAGCACAATTTAGAAATATCCTATGTAAAACAATATATTTGTTGGGAATTATATTTACAGTAACAGTCCTTGGCCAGATTATGAAGTTGGTAAATTTTTGACCTGTATTCATCTTTCTTTCAAGCTTTTCTACATCCTGCTTTTACTCCTAGATCTGTGGTATTCCTTGCAATTCCTTAGAAATAAAACTAAACATAATTTCCCACTTTCACTTAGAGCCAGATAAGGGGGTGAGTCAGCCAGCCAGTCAGCTCTCAGGTTTCCTACCTATACATAAAGAGCCACTTAACATTAGTAAGGTGCTAGGGCATGGCTGGTAATATAATTGGATGAAGAAACTGTTTTTATGAAAACTCCTATAAGGGACAATTTTACACAGCAAACTTGCATGTTTTATGAATTGCCTTCTGGGGAAGATGACTCCAGTAACCACTGGGCTTTTGTTTAGATGTCGGGGATCTGAGAGCTTTGGGCTAGTACCAAATGTCTTTGAGTAATGGTGTGAGGCAAACGCTTTGATTCTCTTCTCTTGTCCCACTCAAACTCTCCTATAAATAAATATTTAAAATACATAAATAACTGTAGTTTAAAGTGGTTCCAAATTTTAGACTGCATTTTGGGCTGTCATATTTGAGCCAGTGTTGTCTAATTTTGTGGCTAAGCAATACCCTCATCCTCCGCATCTAGCACTTTATGCTCTTGTTTCCCTGTTTCATTTTGTTTCCTTAGCATTCATCACTAATGTGGTTTGTACTATCACTAAGTTTCAACCTAGACGACATTTCCTATGGAAAGCTTTCCTTGACTTGGCTAGTTGCCTCTGCTCTTTGATCTTCCTTTTGACCCTTAATACATTGGCTTCTCCTTATTGAAATCCTTTTCATCTGATGGAAGTAAATTCTAGTTGCATTGTCTAACTGCCTTCCTGAGTCATATACACTGTGAGAGTGTATTTTATCTTCTTTACCTTGTTCACCATTTTATCCAAATATTAACATGGTAACTCTGCTTTTAATGTATTTTATCGAATAAATGAATGATTGATTCCAAATAATAAAAGCTCTTAATTAAGTCTTCCTGGCTTGAACTTCTGGATTTGATACTTTAGAAATTCACAAGCTCTTCACATTGCTTATTGGTTCTCTCTTGTGGCTGCTATGGAAACAACCCAGGTTGTTGCCTGTAAGAGGATTACCCTGGAAATGCTTAGCTGTACCTCCTTCAAGTTTGGCTTTCTGTAGGTCTTCCCTTTTTCTTTGCCATCTGAATAATGGCATTTAGATGGCCGTGATTAGGTGAGGACTTAGGACAAAGCTTTTAATACGGAGTTTATGAAAATCTTTTCAGTGGTAAACACAATACCAAAGGATGGCATTTCTTGATGATAAATTTCTGCCACCACACCAGCCGAGAGGTGTACTTTTTAAGTTCATGTGATGTACTGTATTTCAACAGGAAGCCACCTTGAGCTTTGCGACTCTTGTATGGAATAATCTCATTGTGTATATTCCTCAAGAATCTGTGACCATGGTAGGTATCTGGTTGAGAACTAACGATCTTAGATTTTTACTTGTTTCTTTCAATTTATTTTTTGCTATAATGTAGGACTAATACAAGACCACAAGAGCAATGTGAATTAAGACAAAAGTAAATAAACAACAATAAAAAAAAAAAACCCAAAGATGACAAATTTAAGGAGGATCAGGCATGAGAATGTGAGCCTAAAGAGCAGTCCAAAATTATGGCTCTTGTGTTTTGAACTAGGAGAAAGGCCAGGGGAAGGAAAACATATTTGTCAAAGGAACTGATAGTTATAAGAAAACATTTTTTTAGAGTGAAAAGAGTGGGGGAGGGGCTTCACTGAAAGACCTGTGGATTTATACCTCTCACTGTTTTTTTTTAAAGGTGAAATACTCTCTGCTTAAGAACTGTGGAGGTTTTTAGACAAAAGTCTTATTTTTTTCATTTTTAAAGAGGTAAGGCAAAATATGTGGTATGTGGTAGGATCTTGGAGAGTGATGATGATGATGATGATGATGATGATGATGACTGCTAACAATAAGAGTTTATTAGGTGCCAGAGATTTTATTAAGTGGCTTATCTGATTTATCTAATTTAATTTTAAGAACAATTCTCTGAAGAAGGATTATTATTGTCCTCATTTAAAATAAATCAGCTGGGTTACAGAGAGGTTAGAATAGTAATCTAAAAACAAGGGGCAGGACCAGGATTTAAACTAAGCAGTGAAATTCCAGAGACCAGTCTCTTAGGCATACAAATGTGAAGCAAAGGACATTCTAAATAAAGGAATATTATGAACAGAGACAGAGAGTTATCAGCCCAGACTTTGTGCTGTGAAGAGAGATTGTATACATTTAGTTGGAATGTGAAGGGGGTGAAGGGCAGTGGTAAATGAAATTGAAAATACAGGTTTGGACCAGGTGTAGAGGACTTGTCATACTAAACAATTTGTACTTTTTGTTGTGGGATGTAGAAGTGAAAAGAAATTTTCCAAAGGGAAAACATAAATTGACTAATTACCAGTGTTAAGGGTATTACCAAACCTGGTAGTCCTCAGAAAAGCAAATATCCATTGTAGAGGTATGGAGACTTTCATAGTTGTAGAGGCCATTATGAAGAACAGAATCAACATTGCTTTTCTTAAAGTTTCAAAAATAGGGAGAACATTAGGATAATAAAACTGGAGGTATGAAGTTAAAAGATGTTTAGGGCTGTCATATCTAATTCCTCAGATACTGATAAGGTGAAATTTCTTTAAACATTTTCTTAGAAAAAAATGATGACAGACTTTGAAATGGTCAGGAGCGGGCTATGGACATTGGGGAGGGGAGGCGAACCATAAGAGACTATGGACTCTGAAAAACAACCTGAGGGTTTTGAAGGGTCAGGGGTGGGAGGTTGGGGGAACAGGTGGTGGGTGATGGGGAGGGCACGTTTTGCATGGAGCACTGGGTGTTGTGCAAAAAGAATGAATACAGTTACGCTGAAGAAAATAAATAAATAAAAAGGGAAAAAAAAAAAAAGATCATGCAATAAAATGTTGGCCATTGTCTAGTGGATCCTTCTAGGGTTATCTTATTATATATGGATCTGTACTTCTAATTGTCCGTTAGTAATGTACATGGTTCTTTTTTTTTAATGCACCTGGTTCTTATCTGTAGAAATGCAGTTGAATTTTTTTTGGTGGAGATATAAATTTATATTTTCTTATGTGTATTGAATACATATATTCAGTAATTCAATAATATATTGTACCATGTAGCAAACTCATCTCAGCTGTCTTGATCACATATGTGCCTTTCTTCTTTAAATTATTTATGTTTTTTTACATCATACTGGTTCCCTTACTAATATGATAAATTTGTAAGTATATATTTTATATTTGCACAATTCATGATTTTTCCCTTAAAGACATTCTTTAACATTTCTAACTTTAGTTGACCCTTGAACAACATGAAGGTTAGAAGTGCTGAATCTCACTCAGTCAAAAACCCATTTATAACTTTCGACTCCCGCCAAATTTAACTACTATTAGTCTACTTTTGATTAGAAGCCTTACCAGTAACATTAGTTTATTACCACATATATATGTATTATATACTCTATTCTTACAATAAGTAGGTTGAAGAAAATACAATGTTATTAAGAAAATCATAAGGAAGAGTTAATGCATTTAAAATACTGTACTATATATTTTTTAAAATCCTATATTAGTGGACCCATACAGTTCAAACCTGTGTTTTTCAATGGTCAGCTGTATTTACTCTCTAGATTAGTGTTGAAAATTTATTTACTTTCTATATTTTAACTCCTATTATTGCTATTATTACTGGGTGGCTTACTGACAATGCTTATCAGTAAAACATTTAAGTTAAACTGAAGATAATGGCAGTATTACTAGCTGTTAATATTCATTGTACATTGGTTTCAGGGACATTTTCATTCATTATTTCATTTAACTCTCACAAAATATAGTGGGGTAAATACTGTTATTAGAATACCTATTTTACACATAAAGAAAATAATGCTTTAAGAGGTCAGTAACACCAGGTAACAAATAAATGTCAACTCCCACTAAGTAAAAGTTTTGTGCTTTAACAACCAGACCATATCCTTTTTGTAACTTAATCTACAAGGCACACTCTCAGAGCCACATCCCTATTAATGGAACATAGTCCAATAATGAAAAAGGAATTCAGAATAGCTTATTGTATATTCTTGCTTTACTCAGTACAATACATAACATAAACCCACTACAATAAACCAATGTATTTTTTTTAATTTCAGTGTTAGAATTGTGTCAATTACAAGAGCCAAAAAAATAATTCAGACTGGCTTAAATTTTAAAAAGAAAAGTGAAAGAAAATTTTGTTTGCCGGGTCACCTGTGTGGCTCAGTTGGTTAAGCCATTGCCTTTGGCTTGGGTCATGATCCCTGAGTCCCAGGATCGAGTCCCGTATTGGACTCCCAGCTCCCTGGGGAGTCTGCTTCTCCCTCTGACCTTCTCTCCTCTCATTCTCTCTCTCGCTCTCTCTATCAAATAAATAAAAAAATTTTTTTGTTTGTTACACTAAAAGGTCAGTGGAGTCAGCTGGTCCATTTAATGAACCAGTTGAAAGAGCTAACACAATGTTTTGAGGGTTTTCTCTTCATCTCTTGCCTCAGTTTCTCTATGTGGTTTTATCCTCTTCAAATTAAGAGGGCTAGCTCCATGCCTCAGGGAAGATGGTTGCATGCAGCTCGAGCTTACATGTCTTTATAATCCAGAAAAGGAAGAGGCATCTTTGCTGATAGTTCTAGGAGAATAATCCAAAGAAGGCTTTTGGCAATATATTCCACCAGACTAGATTGTCAAATCTACTTCTGGTATATTTCCAGTTTATTCAGATGACTTGAGTAATTTTCTTTCCCAAGGATTAGCCCACAGATGTGGATAACAGCCGTCTTGTTCTTCTAGCCCTCCATTTTCTCCTCTATTTTCTTTTAATTCTGTATGACAACTTCTCAAATAACCACTCTAATGATAGTAGAAATTTCAATGAAGAGTAAAACAGGAAAAAATATGAAGGCAAAAACAGTAAAGAATTAATACATAGGAACCCATCCTACTTTCTTTTCTATGTAATGGGTATACTTTGAGATTCCATTTCTCTTAAAATTTATATCTAGGAAGGGAAGATCAAAGGTGCCATGGTGCCAATTAGAAAGCATTAGAGAGAGAGTATTTAGATGGTTTGGACTTGAGGGATGGCATTAAGAGGTGTGTTGACAATCAAGGTTCTGCTCTTCGATTCGATATTAATGTTTCGAATCAATTCATTTTATTTTTGAACACTTTTTAAAAATGTCTCTGCCCTTACCTGTGTTCCCAATATCAAAAGAATATCTAACATCTGATGTGGGTTGAATAATTGGCTCTAGTTCATTGATGTCATAGTAGGTTAATTATCACCTCCCTATACATTCAGCTCAGACCCTTCAGTGTTAATAAATGTTTCAGCATTTGTAGTCTCCTGACACAAATTGTTGTCTGAATTAAATGTTGTGAAGCTTAAATATTTCTAATTCTTCTGAGATGAAATATGGTGGATATAAGCTATTTTCTCTCACAGGGAACCATTGCAGGCTTTGAATCAGGTAAGTGGTGTGATCAGTAAGATATTTTAGGCAGAATAATTTTGTGTTTGTGAGAGGAATGCACTGGAGAAGGGGAGGCTGAGCGTTAGGAAACTAGTTAGGAGACCATATCAATAATAGCTAAGAGGGCATGTTATTTGCACTTTTATTTTTTCAGGAGACTAGAAAAGAGGGGATCAATATAAGAGATGTATTGGAGGTAAAACTGACCAGACTGGACAAGTAACTAAATGGGGTTTGAGTGGCAAATATGTCAAAGATAATTTTCAAATATTGAGGTTGGCTGACAAGGATAGATGGTGGTTTCTCTCGTTTTGGCACATAACACAGCTCCCTGTGTTAGTCTTTGTAGAATTTAAAATATAGGTATTAAGTAACATTCTCTAGCAGAATTCAGATTGGGTACTTCTGTGTATAAAATTCTCATGATTTTCTGTTACTTAAGAAAAAGATTTTGTCTTACTTTTTTTTTTTTTAATATTTTATTTATTTGACAGAGAGAAATCACAACTAGGCAGAGAGGCAGGCAGGAGAGAGGAGGAAGCAGGCTCCCTGCTGAGCCGAGAGCCTGATGCGGGGCTCAATCCCAGGACCCTGGGATCATGACCTGAGCCAAAGGCAGAGGCTTTAACCCACTGAGCCACCCAGACACCCTGATTTTGTCTTACTTTTTGATGGCATATCTGTGGCCAGGAGTTAAATATATACATAGCATTCATGCAAGTAGAAACTGCATGAATTAACAGCAGGAGAACTTTATGAACAAGATTCTTAATACATTTTTGTTAGAAAGCAAGTAATAAATCAGTTTTGTAGAAAACCTTTGTCCTGATACAACACTTACCCTCAAGGTAATGAGGATGGTTTCCTCATTTATTACTTGTCTAAGTTCTAACCTTTGCAACTTCCCCTGAGTCAACTTACAGTTTGGGTTTTAGTGTGATGATTTATGTATCATATTATTAAATATTCTGTGTAAAATATACTTGTACTTAGTATCCCCTAATGCCATTTGGCTAGTGGTTTTTTTGTTTGTTTTTTGTTCATTTATTTTTCACTCAGTCTTTCTTTACATCTGAAATTAAGATTTCAGATTTTTTCTTTTTCTTTTGGCTCTTTAGATACTACAGTATTTTTCTGTAGGGTAGGAAAAGGAAAAACACCTTTATACTTTTGTAGAGATGGAGGGCCAATTCTCAGATTCAGGCTTAAATCCATAGGTAGTTTCTCACTGTGACCTTATAGTTGACCTTTGGCCTATGAATTCATGAATGGAGCCACAGAAGTATCTTTGAAAGAATTAAATTACCTATGACTATAAAGTGAAATATAGATGCTATATTTAGATAACTCAAGCAAAAATTATTATCTCAGGTAAACTAGCCTAAATTAGGAATCTTTCGTTTCATATTCATAACTAGCTGTATGATTTTAGTCAGTTGCTCTAACAATACTATAATTTTGACATGATACTAATAATGGCACTGCCATCTATTGAGAGCTTACTGTTTGCCCTATACCATGTTTAGCAATTTATGTACCTTATGTCACTTAATGCATATAATTACTCAAGAGTTTGGTATTATTTTTCTTATTGACATTTAAAGTGACTAAGGCTCAAAGACATGAACTTGCTCATGGATATATAATTTTCAAGATACAGAGCTATTTTATGTAATGCCAAAGGCTATGCTCTTGACCACTGTAGTTAAATTACTTGATAATGCCTTTATTTTTCTAATTACTGTGAGTGTCCAAATTCATACTTTAAATGAGATTAAATGCATTGATTTATTTTCACTGTGTTTCTTACACATTATCCAGTGTCCTATTTTTGCTTCCTCTGGTCTGTAAATGACTATTTGATTTATGCAAGTCAAGATGCAAGTTTTAATAGAGTAAATGAATGTGTCAATAAAACTGTCTTTATTCTGCATTAAAAATTTCAACTTCAAGAAAATAGTACTGTTTTAAAGGGAATTTATTGACAAGAATGATACATTATTGGTGGTTAAAACAAATATCACTTCTATAAGGATAATATTAGAGGTGGTGCCTTGCCAGTGATCTGGCAAGTGTATTTACAAATGCTATCCTTTCCCAAGAGAGAAGAGAGAAACTTGTACATTAACTCAAAAAACTTTCAGTTTGAAATATTAATAATTGACATCACAGTAAGTAAAGATTGATAACTGGTATAATTTTCATGGGTTTGGGGAATAGTGCTATCCATGCTTGACTGTATGGTGGACTAGAATTATAATACTCACCCATCAAAGTAAGTGCTCTCAGTTATCCCTTCCCAAGGATCACTTCCCACTGATGAAAGTTGAACTGTGCATATGAAAGATGGAGTTGGTGCTTCTCAATTGCCTATTATTTACTTTACTGCAGACCTTAGTAGTTAAAAAATCATTTCAGATAAAAGTTCCATGAGCTTGGAGGGGCCCATTTTTTCTTGAGATATTTATGGATAATTTCACTATAAAACTAATATCTGCAGGGTTAGAGATTGAGTAAAGATTTCTATGTGAATCACTTGAAAATATGTATTGTGTGTGTGTGTGTGTGTGTGAATGTGTTTTTATGTATGTGAATGTATATGTGTTTACACATCCATAATAAGTCTCTTATATTAAATTACCTGGGTTTGAGATACTGGTTTTAATATATGACGTTATGAAAAAAGAATCAAATAAATAATAAAATGGAGATAAATCATCTTGAAAGTAGTCGTGCCTTAACATTTATTCAGTGCCTACTTGAGCCTGATACAGAGAAAATTAAGTAGATATGATCATTGGGCTACAGCATATAAGCCTTAATAAGCATAAAAATGAAATAGAGATGTAAAAAGGCATACACCACTGTTATAATCTCATCTATGGGAAAAACCATGAGAAGAACAAAAATGAGAGTAAAATAAAATGTGTTACAATTTCATCAATGGTTCATGCAGGCAGAATATTTGGCAGTTTTATAACATGACTGTTCTATTTCTTGCACTCATAAACCTTTTTTAGATAAGATAGAAAGAGACTCTGCCTCCTTTAAGTTTACAGAGTTAAAAATGGCTTCATAAATTATTATTTACCTCCTATTGTTGTTTGAGGAGTTATTTTCCAGCCTTGCTCTTTTTGGTGGCTATTCGCTATTTCATTAAAAAAATTAAATACGTATAAACTTTCTGTGACTGAAGTACAACCTGTTTTGTGGTTCTGTTGTACCAAAACTTTTCTCAATTTGAGAGAAAGTGTATCTCTCTGAAATTTCTGTCACTGCTCTGATTAACTTTCTGAAATAAGACAAAATACTGCTATTCACAGAAACCTACAGATAAAAAGATAACTAACTTATTTCTCTTTACTTTTCTGCTATACTAATTTAAATGTGTATTTTTCTTAAAGCACATACTTTTAAGAGTGCTTCAGTGACCACCATACCATTGTCAATGTCCTTTTCTGAAAGCAATCCCGGGATTTGGCATAATGCTGTACATATGCTTTGAACAGAATGTAATTGAGGAGAAATGTTTCTTCTTGGCAATGGGCTTGAAATTCTCATCAGTTTGAATAATTTGGAATTCTGATGCATTTCTTTAAGGAGGATATAATCCTAAACTTTGTAATAGGATATAAATAATTTTGGGAAGCTTGTTTTCCTCAAGTCCTGGAACATTATTTTAGCTGTATGCTGTGATTAGAGAGAAATGAATGCATATTTGTTTAAGTCACTGTCAGTCTGAGTTTCTAAATCATATTGCTAATAAAGACTCTCCCTTAACAAAACCAGTTAGGCCCATCTAAACTGTCTTCTCAACCTTGGCCATTTTGCCATGATGGCATTGCCCAGTTCTGGCAAAATTCTGCTAAGTCTGTTTAGCAAGAAGTCCCCCACTCTTGATATCTAATGACTCTTGGTATCTGATCAGGTTCCTCATCCCCACGTTCGATATGTGAGTGTTCGACCTGCTTTTAGCAAGAATCTTATTTTCACTTTGGCAAGAATCCCCTGTTGATGTCTCTTAATATTTTTTCGTCTACTGGCTCCCTCTCTCTGTTCTTTGGTTACAAATCAGCTGTCTTTGGTGTATTTAGAATTGAGCCAGATTTCTCTCCCTTGTTATGATAGTCTTGACATCATTCGCAACGTCCTAAATAAAGTCTTCCTTACCATTTTATCAAGTATGAGAATAATTTTTAACACTACTAGACCTAATATTTTCTGTCTCAGAAATTAACCTTTGAGGACTCAGTGATGATCATGCATCTAGACTGATTTTAGAAGAGCTTTTTTCTTTTGTATTGACTGCTTTACCATTATCTGCATTAATGGGACCATTAAGCCTGTGGGGCCCCATCAATAGGAAATATCTTATTATTTTTTGAGGAGGTAAGGAAAGTAATGCAGGATACAGACATGTTTTAATATCTACTTTCCCAATAAGTTTCTCTTTTAAGAAATAATTGTTTGAGAGAGTGTATTTTGATTGCCCTGGTACATATTGTAGAGGTTATTAGAAATTGAAAATGTGCAGAGAGAAATATGCAGTACCTTCTGCTTGTATCCCAGACAAATCTGGGACATCTATTCACTTTTCTCAGTTTCTGGACTTAGTCATCCCATTGCTCCAGCTCCAGAAATTTCCTCTCCAACAAAATTATCAACCAAAAGCCAAATAGTTTGGTTTTGGCTCTAAGCCACAGATTTATAGAATTTACTGCACCTTTTGGGATTTCTTTTGTGTTGTCTCTCTTTTCCCTTTGGTCTTCCCAGCTTTTGATAGATACAGTCTTTTATTTGATCTGGAAAAATCAAAAGCCTGGATCCTGGCCAGAATGAGTCCTGTAGGGTAGATATTTAGGAGAATTACATGGAAATAATGCTAGTAGGTCAATGAAATGAAAATATAAAGTCAATTTTAAACAAGAAGTTTCTATGTTAGTAAATATCAGTATCGTTAAGATGTCAGAGATTCTGCTGGGAAATATTTACACTTTCTAGAAAAAATTGTTGTTTTATTACTACCAATATTTTAATTTTTAAATAAAACATGGAATCATAGAATGTAAAGATGAATATATACTATAATATGTTAAGGGAAAGATTTATCTAATCCTTTGGATAAGATAACAGATCTAATTATAGATATCACTAATTACAGAATGAATTAAAATAATTTTGGGAGAAAAAGAATATTTGGAGATACACATTGGGACCAAACCCCATAAAGAAGGTGGGTTTTAGAAAAATAAAATTCCTGTTTTCCCAGTAACCATGGGAAAAATTAAATCTGATGACTAAAATGTAGACAAAATTTATTATGGATTTTCAACAATGGCTATTGAATTTTTTTTTTTTTTTCTAGGAAGACTTTGTAGAAGAATGAAGAGAGTATCTGTAAAGTAGAGGGAAATGTCTATTTCTGGATGGCTTACAAGATTAAAGAACAGGATGAGAGGAGTATGGGGAAGAGACAGAGACCGAGTATCAGGTTTATAGTAAAGAATTAGGTTGTTGCTGATGCTGCCCTGACCATTTATTTCGCACCACTTTGCAATGCACTTTTAAAAGTCTGGTTGCCAATTGTGAAAGAAGTAGAGAACTGAAACACTCAGATAAAGCTGTTTCTGCAAATGTATCACTAGCTTGAGTTATCTGTATAGTTGTTATCTGGATAGTTGTTTTTTGCACATGTAGATAATTATTTTTGTGTTGTTGAGGATAGGCATGGGAAAGACATTTTTTAGCTTTGTTTTAAATATGTCTGGTGTGTGGAAAATGGCTTTTTGTAAAATAACTATTCTTTACAAATGATTTCCAGGCAAAATGCTGTAATTCCCTGATCCACTGGTTGTGATATGGGACCCGCCCATTCCATGTTATCCTGAAGGCTTTGTTCACTTCAGGGAGCTTGTTGATTTCCCAATCCCTGAACATATGCTTTCACAAGAATGCACTCTCTGTGTTTAATTTTGTTTACCTTTGTGTAACTCAGCACACACATAAGACATTTCTTTCCCAGATACAAATGCTGAATGTCTTATGGATATTTATGAGGCAAAAAAATCTTTGGGGATGTGACTTTTATTTTGAATGAATGAATAGATGGATGAATGAATGAATGAATGAATGAACAAATGGCAAAATCCCAAAGAAACCGGCAAAATCCCAAAGAAACCAGCAAAAGAGGATTGGCAAATTTGTGGGCTATGCTTTCAACACTCTTTAATTCCTTCAGGAATTATAAGCTAGCAGCAAAAATCCACTCTCTGAATATATTATGAATCATTTTTTATTCCTTTTAAGCAGAATCAAAGTAAGGAAAATATTTCAAATGCATATCTAATTATGATTGTTCGTCATCTTCCATCTTGACCTGAATCTTCACATTAACCCTCTTACCCTGACAGAGAGGAATCAGGAGATAGACTTTGTTTCATCTAGTTCTCCTTGGACCTCATTTATTTCAATTTCATTACTAACAAGACAACATCTGTGTTGTCTTCCCTTTTACCTTAGTTCTTAAATTCATCTTCAGAAATTGTATGAGGAGGTAGTTGGAGAATTTCTTAACCTCTTGTTTTATTCTCCGTCAGCTTATTCAGGAATAAAGATCTTCTCACCTATTTTTAAATTGTATAACTTTCTTAAACCAAGCACATGATGACTCCATTCTGGTTAGTAATTATTTTGAAAGCATCTTAGGTTGCATTGATTACATTTGCCATAGAATATAAAAGTTGTCACTCATGAGAATATTTAGAAAGATATTTCCATTTCAGTTTGTTACATTTTGGTTTTACAGTTATTTTAAAATCATTTCAGAAAGTAAAAATATTTAAGAATTTCTACCAAAGGTCAACATTATCTTTGATTTACAAACATGTGTTTGCAGAATCTAGTAAGTGGTGATATTTCATGCTTTGGGCCTTTGCAGGTCATATGCTTAGAATCACCTCCCTTCACCTGTACTCCCGGAAACCACTAATAAACTTTAAAATTATCTCCTCTTTCTTCCTAACATTGCAAAAATAGTACTGACTATAAGAAAACTTATACAAACGTCTGCATGAAATTTAATGTATCTGTATTTCTATTAAGTGATTAAAGTGCTGCCTAAACTCATTCTCTCCACCTGTTCTTTGAATCCATCCCTTGTCGCTTATTTCAGGACACTGCTTCTGCTATGTCCCCAATAACTTCCACTCTAGTTTTGTGCTCCTCTTTATAGCAAAACTCCTCAGAAGTGTTGTCATTATTAGCTGGCTCAACATTTTCTATTTGTATTACCTCCTGAATCCATTTCACTTGGACTTTTTGTCAGTGTATTACATTGAAACAGATCTTTTCATTGTCATGTATAAACTTTTTTTTTTTTTAAGATTTTATTTATTTATTTGACAGAGAGAGATACAAGTAGGCAGAGAGGCAGGCAGAGAGAGTGAGAGGGAAGCAGGCTCCCTGCCGAGCAGAGAGCCCGATGCGGGACTCGATCCCAGGACCCCGAGATCATGACCTGAGCCGAAGGCAGCGGCTTAAACCACTGAGCCACCCAGGCGCCCGTCATGTATAAACTTTAAATCAGCAAATCTAAGGGCCATGTCACCTCGAAGCAGTCAAGCTATTGGTGGTATTTGACCCATTTGAACCATCTTTCTTTTGAAAATCTTTCCTTAGATTTCTTTCAGGACATAATTCTCTCACTTTTCTTCTTAGATAATTGGCCACCCCTTCTCAGTCTCTGTTGCAAGTTCCTGTTGTGTCTTCATTCCTTAAATATTAATATGTGCTGGGACTCCAGCTCTCAGATCACCTTTTGGCCTATTTATATAAATTTTATTAGATGATCTCATCCTGTTTCATGTCTTTAAGTACTGTATACCCATTGACAGATCTCACATTTCTATTTCTAGTACTGACTTTCTCCTGAACTCTCTAATTATATATCTAATTTGATATATTTCCACTTAGATTTTAATTGATTTATTAAGCTTAAATTTCCCAAAGTCAAACTCATAGTTTCTATGTTCCAAACTTGCTTCTCCCATGATGCTTTCCCTCAGTAAGTGATAGTGAAAATCTACCAGTTAACGAGGCCAGAAAACTTAGAATCACTCTTGATTCCTCTTCTTCTTTGATAATGCATACCTAATCTATCAGCACATCCATTCTCCACTACCTTCGACATAATACTCCAAATCAAACCACTTCTAATCCCTACCACTGCTACCCTACTATAAGACATTGACCTTTATCACCTGTATTATTGCCATATCTTTCTAACTGACACCTCTGTTCCTATTTGTTATGTTACTAAAAATTAGAAGAAATGACAAAGAAAATTAATGTATATATAGGTGAATGCTAATTACACTTACATTGATCTAAGGTATTTTTATTTTTAGAAGGAGTAGAGTTTGGTGTTAGTTTTTGTTTAAACTTTGCAGAATGTGGCTCCATAGCTCAGGGGTTAGAGCACTGGTCTTATAAACTTTGCAGAATGCAAAAATCTGCATAGGGATCTCCTTAAGTCTTTGAGTACTAAACCATGCATGAGAAGGGTAAGATTCCATAGGGCTATGTGAAGAATGAAAAGTGGGGAAGAATCATCATGTTGAAACTTCACAGTAAATAATTATCAGGAACAGGGCTGAGAGACTCTTGAGTCTGGTCAGTCAGAATGGAGAGACCATGTTGAGAACTCAGGAAGTTCCACAGAGAAATTAGGTCATGACAAAGAAGTGGAGCTAAACTAGGTAGAGGTACACAAAAGAGGATCTATCCAAGTGGTAAACATGTCAGTAAATATGAAAGACTTTGTTTTATTTTTATTTTTTTAAATTACTCTGAAAAAATATTATGTATTTAAAGCAAAATAATAGCATTGTGTATGGGGTTTGTAATATAAGGAGAAATAAAATTTATGACAATTGTAATAAAAAAATGAGACTGGAGACTGATAAGTTAAATATGCATATTTTGCCCCATAGAACATCTCATAAAAGGTAATTAAACAAAAGCCAAAGACAAGATTTAAAATAACATCAAAATACTTCATCCAAGTGATGGAAGGAAACAAAACAAAACAAAGGAACTATGAGATAAATAGAAAGCTGGTTGCCAGGATAAACTTAAATCCAAGTATATCAATAATTATATTAAATGTAAATGAACTAAACATGCCAATTATAAGGCAGTGGGCCTCAGAATGGTAAAACAAAACCATTTCCAACTATATATTCTCTTTAAGAAACATATTTTAATTATAAAAACACAGATGATTTCAAGGTAAAGGGATGGAAGAGAATATATTGCTCAAACTCTAATAATAGGAAAGCTGAGGGGGTACCTGGGTGGCTTAGACAGTTGAGTGTTTTACTCTTGGTTTCAGCTCAGGTCATGATCTCAGGGTTGTGAAATTAAGCCCCATATGGGACTCTGTGCTCATTGGTGAATATGCTTAAGATTTTCTCTCTTCCTCTTCCACTGCTCCTCCCCTTGCTCTTACTCTAAATAAATGAATAAATAAATAGATAAAATCTTTAAAAAACTAAGAAAGGTGAAATGCCCATATTAATATCAGATAAAGTTGACTTTGGTATAAGAAATATTCCTAAAGATGGGTGACATTTCCCAATGATAGGAGGGTAAATTAATTAAGAAACATAAGAAGCCTAAATGTCTATGCATAAAACATAAAAACTTTAAACACATGAGGCAAACACTGACAAAGCTGAAAGGAACAGATACATCCACAGTTAAAGTTGGTAATTTTGATTCTCTTCTATCAGTAATATAGCAGGTAGACAGAAAATCAGGAAGTGTGTAGAATACTTGAACAACACCATCAGCCAATTTAACCTGATTAACATTTATAGAACACTATATCCAGTAACTTATTACTTACAGTTGTACATGGACCATTAACCAGGAGAGACAATATGGTTGACCATAAAATCTCAGTAAATTTAAAAGAAGGGAAATAACTCAGAGCATGTTCTCTGAAGACACAAACTTAAATAAGAAATAAATAAAAAATATATCTGGAAAACCCCAAATATCTGGAAACTTTGCACAATAGTTCTAAAAATCTCATGGGTCAAAGAGGAAATTATAAAGGAAATTACAAAGTATTTGAGACTGAATGAAAATAAAAGCAGCACCTATTAAATTTTGTGGATTGCAGCAAATGCAATATTTTGAGGAAAATTTGTGTTTTAGTTACTTATATTGGAAGGGGAGTTTGAGATCAGTGATCTAGACCTCTGAGCTCACACTGTAAGAAGCTCAAAATACAGTAAATTTAACACAAAAGAGTATAAGGAAAGAAAAAAAAAAACAAAGACAAAAATAAAACTAAAAGAGAAAACTGTAGAAGATGGAGAGAATCAATGCAGTTAGTAGCAGTCAATTTGAATGACAACACTCAAGCCTTCTCAAAATAAAAGTCACGAATGTCTAGTATATTAATATACAGCATGTAAAGTTTATGCGTCATTAACCTGCCTTTGATTTTGCTTATATGTCGTTTGGTTTAAAAGGTTATAACACTGAAAGGTTAGAACGCTGGCAGATGCTTAAATCTTACAGGAAAGGAGTTATTACTTTTATGATTCCCAGATTACATTTTATATTAGATTAGAAAAAGTGGTGGCATTTTTTGGCCAGATGATAAGTTTTGTTTCTGCAAAAGCAGGAGACACTGAAGAGGAAGAAGAGGGTGTGAGTGTGAAAATGCCTGCTGGAGCACTGCCTAGCACAGGCCCAGAGGAAGGTGGTCTCTTTATGACCTCGGAGGGTTGGCCTGGACATGATAACCTTTCCACAGTTTTCTGGGCATGGAATTCAGAACTCCTGTACAGCATGTTTTCCAAGGTCTCTTGTCCAAGCCCTTAGCACCTGGACTTCATCCACCAGCCAGGTGCCACCTGCTTGCAGACACTCCCCATTTGGCCTGTGTACTCCAAAGGTCTCCTGTCCATACTAGCACCTGGACTTTCACTTCATGCTCATGCCATCAGTTGCTGATCCTTTGCATTCTGGAGAGTGTTCTCTTGGTTCCTAGCAATCCAGAGTAGCTCTGGCCTGGCCAAATCAATAAACTTCTCTGCTACCTGGTAGCTGAAACATGCCTTCTCTAGGAGTTCTGATTTGACCTCCTGTAGGTACTCTCCCTCGGCAGTACAGTGCCATCTAGCTTCCTTATATCTTCCAGATAGTCTTTTGTTATAGATAACCACTCATTATAGTAAGTGCTTCCTGTTTAACCTACTGTGGAGTTTTTAACCCCTGCCTGGACCTGGACTGGTAAGATGGATAAATGTCAATGTTCATATAGTAATTTCAGAACAATCCTTTTAGAATTATAACAATCTTTAGTTTAGATTTTGAGACATCTTGAGTATGCCACCATCCTCACCCCTCCCACCCCCTAAATCTAATCAGAATCTCTGGCATGGTTTTGCTATAAGGGACATATTTAACAATGTAGATATAAAGACACAGATATGACATTTGGTGACCATGGGACTAATATTATATAATACTGGATATTTTTCTCACTTTTTATACAAGTTATCTTTAAGATGAAGCACATTTATAATTCATCTAAGGACCTTGTAAGACTGAGACACTCAGATTTGTGAACCTGAAAAATATTTTTTAGCTTTCTTAGTTGTCTCTGATACCTATATAAGGAAAGACAGTTTTGTTAAAGTTTATAGGCTGAATCTGACTGTCTGGGTTTTTTAAAAATAATATAGAACTTAACGTAAGTGTTCACTTTATTCACATGGACATAAACATTGCCAAATGATGACAAGAACAATGTTATTTAGTATTGCCTACAAGCTAGCAACATCAGGATCATCTAGATGTTTTATGGAAATGAAAATTTTCATGTCCAAACCTAAACCAAGCCCCTAGGAGTGAGTGTTCAACAAATCCTCCAGGTGACTCTTAGTCCAAATTGTAAGAAGCACTGATGCCTGTGGGAGATGCCCATCATTTTCTCCTAGATTTTTAACCAAGTGGCTTAGTATTCATAAACCTCTGGAATCTGTAGATTTCTAATAGAAAGTCAGTGAAAATTGAGTTAAACAACTCTTCTCTGTCCCTGGATTTTGAAAGAAAGAACAAGTAACTATCAAGAAACAATTGATTATGAAGAGTTTTTTTTTTTAATGTGGTTGAAATGAATGCGTCCCAAGAGCAGACTTCTTTACTCTCTCAGAAATATGTTTAACTAATGCCTTTGCTGTTTGTTTTCTCTTTCCGTCTTTATCCCTTTTCTTCAGCATCTCCTGTTTATGGAGAAACACCATTTACCACCTGGCAATGAAAATGCCACCTACTTTTCTAACCCAAATATATAGTGTAATCTGGGAGTCGTAAAAATAGCATCTCTTTTCCCATAACATTATACTATCGGTCAATATTACAACCTTTTAAACCAAAACACATAAAAACAAAATCAGGGGAAACCTTAGTGATGCATAAATTTCCCATGCTATGTATTAATATGCTGGACATTTGTGACTATTACTTTGATGGGGCTTGAGTGTTGCCATTCTAGGTGATTCCTACTTACACTGACATGTCATTACTTTTCTTTAATTAACACTCTGGGACTTGGGGGATCTTGTGGAAATCACATATTCTGCACAAAAAGCTCCCTTTAGCTCATTTATTTTTATGTCTAAAGTGTTTTTCTTTATGTGTGTTTTATTTATGCTGAAGAGATTAGTTCAGTATGCAGTCAGTGATAGAGGAGAAAGAGTCCAGTTTTGCCATTTCTAACCTCTCACATTCTTCTTAGACTTAATGTTAAAAGCTGTATTTCTTACCCTTGCAGAGCAAAAGATAAAATGTTGTGTGTCTGCCAGGAACATTGAAAATAGTGTAAATTAGCTATACACCAAAACTGTTTTCCAAATATGATTTCACTGTATGGTATTACTTGTATTTGCATACTGCCAAAAGAGTGATTGTTAGTTTGTATGAAATTCTATAGTATTAGCCTTAAAATGGGAAAATGCAGCAAAATTATAATCATATGATCACTAAGGGCAGTATTTCAAAGCAGTATTTACTGATAGAACTTTGCTGTGCTTCTGTTCAACGATAATTCATTTACCCTTTCAGCAGAAAATGGGGAAGGCTAACTCCTTTGGGAAGCAGAATTTATCATGCAACATGTTTTGTACTATAAGGGAAATAATAACAATGCTCTTTCTACATAAAGCCACTTTCTCCTGAATGAAGCAAAGTGGTTTATGTATAGGTTGTGCAGAATCCTCTTAGGATCTCAGTGAGGAAAGGATCAAATTCTGTGTACTTCTATGATAAATACTTGGGACCCGGAGAACAAAATGACAGGCAGACTCACCAAGAAAATACTTGATCTTCTTGAATCCAGGTTTAGTACACTACTCATGTTATTTTTAATTATCTGGTAATATGAAAGAAATGTACGTTAAATTGGAAAGTTTTAAAAATTAATTATATATGTTGCATGGATAGAAGTTAAGAGTATTTCTGTGCCAACTGAACAAACTAGAAAATGCACCTCACTCTTACTGGATCCTTCTGATTAAAACATTGGGGTTATTTATGGCTTAATTCTGTCTTGAATTGGAAAATGTTCAAAAACTTTCTGAAATTGTGCAATTTTAGAATTAGGAGATAATTATTTTTTTTAAATTTTTAAAAAGATTATTTATTTTAGAGAGAGTTGCAGGGGGAGGGGCAGAGATGGAGAGAGAGTCTTTTTTTAAAAGATTTATTATTTTAGAGAGAGGAAGAGAGAGAGCATGAGTGGGCAGGCAGAGGGAGAGGGAGAGCGAATCTCAGGCAGACTCCATGCTGAGAGCAGAACCCAGATGGGAGCTCGATCTCATGACTATGAGAGCACAACCACGAGATCATGCCCAGAGTGGAAATCAAGAGTTGAATGCTCAACTGACTGCACCACCCAGATGCCCTAGTAATTAATTTATTTTTAAGGTGAACATAGTGATTGGTACCGGGTAGGTATTCAGATTTACAAAACAACATTCAGAAATACTGAGTGATGTGACCAAGTTCTCATAATTAGTTGTGATAGTTCCAGGGCTCCTATGTCATACCCAGGTGCTCCTTCCTTTAAGGATCCATCTTGTTAGAAATTAACTTCACGAAATGAATCTTTGAAGACGCTAAATGCAAAACACCAAAACCAGTTTTATAACAAAGCCATACAAAAGACTAAAGAGAAATGAGAATTATGCATTTGGAAGGGCTATTCTGAGATTGTAGTGAGTGAAACATAACATAGGCAACAAGATAAGTATCTCTGACAACTAGGTATGTATACTTTACATTCTTTGTTTTGAAATGTTAAAAACTAATTGATTTTTTTTCTAATTTCTTTTATTTCTCAGTGATTTTAATTCATTCCAAATGTCTTATATTTGATTAGGATTTGGCAGTAGAGTCTTGTAAATTAGTTTGAAATTTTCTACTAAAAAGAATTTTGATTATTTATTTAGAAATAAACACTTGTTTTGTTGAAGTGATTCTATGATTCACCTGTGATTTAGATTTTAATAATATTTATTAGCTTTGGGGGGCGCCTGGGTGGCTCAATTGGTTAAGCGACTGCCTTCGGCTCAGGTCATGATCCCAGGGTCCTGGGATTGAACCCCACATCGGGCTCCCTGCTCAGTGGAGAGCCTGCTTCTTCCTCTCCCTCTGCCTACCTGTGTTCCCTCTCACTCTCTCTCTCTCTGTCAAATAAATAAATAAAATCTTTTTTAAAAAAATCTGTCTGACATTTAAAAAAATTTATTAGCTTTGAAATATGGGAAAATATAAGCTAAAAAAAAACCCCACGACACCCCATCCAGATAACATCCTTTTAAAAAATACATGTACATCATTTAAAAATTCAATGTAGAAAGCTTTAATATGAAAGATGATATCCTTCCTTTAAAACAAAACCATAATTAAAAGTTTCTTAAGTATTCTTTAAGACTTTTTTTCTATGCTTATACCAGTGTCTACAACATTATATCTGTTCTTACAGTGAAGAAACATTCATTATTCTATGTATGCTTTTCTATTTTCCAAGATCTAATTCTCTTGGGGCGCCTGGGTGGTTCAGTCCTTTAAGTGTCTGCCTTCAGCTTAGATCGTGAGCCCAGAGTCCTGGGGGTCAATCCCCGCATTGGGCTCTCTGCTCCTCAGAAAGCTTGCTTCCGCTGCTGTGTTCTCTCTCTCTCTGTCAAATAAATAAAATCTTTTTAAAAAGAGAGAGAAAGAGAGATCTAATTATCTTTATCAAGGGAAAAATGTACCCATTTTAAGTATATAATCTTAGGTGTCTTGATAATATGAATTTGTGTAACCATGACCACACCCCCAAAACTTCCCTCATGCCTCATGTTCATGAATCCCTTCTCCTACTCAGGTACTGTCACTACAGATTTGTTTTTCTTCTTCTAAGGATTCAAATAAATAGGATCATGCTGTATGTACTTTTGTGTCCCGGTTCTTTAGTTCTTTATCCCAACACCATTTATTTAAGAAGCTGTCCTTTCCCCACTGTATGTTCTTGGCTCCTTTGTCATAAATTAATTGACAATACATGCATGGAATTATTTCTGGACTCTGTTCTGGACTCTGTTCAGTTCCATTGATCTGTATGTCTATTTTTATTCCAATACTATACTGTTTTTATTACTATGGCTTTGTAGTATATTTAAATCAGGAAGTATGGTATCTCCAACTTTGTTCTTCTTTCTCAAAATTTCCTTGACTTTTTGCAGTCTTGTGTTTCCATACAAATTTAGGGTTGTTTGTTCTGTTTCTGTGAAAAATACTTTTGGCATTTTGATAGGGATTCACTGAATCTGTGGACTGCTGTGGGTAGTATGGCATTTTAATGGTATTAATTCTTCTAATCCATGAACAGATAATATCCTTCCATTTTTTTAGTTTTCAGTTTCTTTCATCAGTGATGATTACAGTTTTCTGTGTACAGGTTTTTCACCTCCTTCATTAAATTTATTGCTAGGTATTTTATTCCTTTTAATACAGTTGAAAATGGGATTGTTTTCTTAATTTCCCTTGTTGGTAGTTTGTTGTTAATATATAGAAACACACCTGATTTTTGTATATTGATTTTATGTGTCCTGCATCTTTACTGAATTTGTTGATAAGTTCTAACATGAATTTTTTTTTTTTTTTTTTTGGTGGAGTTTTTTTGTTTGTTAATATTTATTTATTTATTTTAGAGACTGGGGAAGGAAGAGAGAGAGAGAGTCCCAAGAAGACTTTGCCATCCTGAGTGTGGAGCCTGACTTGGGGTTCAGTCCCATGACCCTAACATCACAACCTTAGCCAAAACCAAGAGTCAGTGGTTTTGTGACTATGCCACCCAGTGCCCTTGGTAGAATTTTTAGAGTTTTCTGTATATGTCATGTTGTCTACAAATAGTGACAGGTTTACTTCCTCCTTTCTGATTTGAATGCCTTTTATTTCTTTTCCTTGCTTATTTGCTCTTGTTGGACTTCCAATACTATGTTGATCAAAAGTGGTGAGAGTGGGCATCCTTGTCTTTTTTTCTGATCTTGGAGGAAAAGTTTTTAGCTTTTTACCATTGAGTATGATGCTATCTCAGAGCATAGATACTTTTTTTATAGATGAAGAATCTAAAAATAGAATCTCTTCTATTTTTAGTGTGCTGGATTTTTTTTTTATTGCAGATGTGTGTTGAATTTTTTTCAAATGTGGTTTCTTCATCTATTGAGATGATCACATGCTTTTTTCTCTTTATTTTGTTAATATTGTGATAAAATATGATTGTTTTTTGCATGGTGAACTAACCTGGACATTATGTTTTATCCTTTCTATATTTGCTAGATTTGGTATGCAAATATTTTAAAGATTGTCTGTATTGGGGCACCTGGGTGGCTCAGTCTGTTAAGCTACCACTCTTGGTTTTGGCTCAGATCATGATCTCAGCGTCCTGAGCCCCCCTGCCTTGGCTCTGCTCAGCAGGGAGTCTGCTTACCTTCTCCCTCTCCCTTTACCCCTCCTTCCCCACTGCCCACCCCACTCCCATGCACACTCTGTCTCAAATAAATAAATCTTAAAAAAAAAAAAAAAAAAAGATTTTCTACATCTATGTCTACAAGTAATTTTGGTCTATGGTATTTCTTCCTTTTTTAAATTTTTTAATGTTTTTTGTTTTGGTTTTATTACGAGAGTTTTATAAAGTGAACTGGGAATTATCCTTCCTTTGTATATTTTCTAGACAAGTAGCTATAGGCTTTGCAGTATTCTTCCTTAAATGTTGGAGAGTTGTCTGCAGTACAAAGCATCTGGTCATGGAATTTTTTTTTTAGGGATATTTTCCATTGCAAATTTAATTTCTTTATTTAATATAATACTTTTTAGATTTTTAAATTTTTTCTTGTGTTAGAAATTTGTTTTTAAGGGTATTTTACATTTTAGAGCATTTTTACATTTTGTCATTTATTGAATTCTGTGGCATAAGATTGTTAATATAATCTTGCATTCTTTTTAAGGTTTGTAGGAGCTATAGAAATAGCTCTTTGATTCTGGATATTGGTGAGTTGTGTTTTGATCAGTCTAGTTAGAAGTTTATCAATTGTCATTGAAATATTTCAAAAATGAACTCAGCTTTGTTGACTTTCTTCTATGGCTTATTTACTCTTTCACTGATTTCTGTGCTAATTTAAAAAATTCTTCTATTTGACTACCTTTCTTTTTTTCAAAGCTTCATAAAGTGAAAACTCAGTCCCCTGAATTTGAACATTTCTTTTTGGTTGGTTTATGAAACTATTTTTTTTCTAATTTCAGTATAGTTGACCCACAATGTTAACATTAGTTTTAGGTGTACTGTTTCAACATCTCTATATAAGTTTTTTCTTAAAACTGTCTTGCTTGCATTCAGCAAATTTTATTTTTTGCCTTTTCATTGTGATTCAGCAAAAGTATTTTTTGTTTTCCTTGGTAAATTCTTTGATACATGAAATATTTAGAAATATGCTGTTTAACATACTATTTTAGGGACTTTCTTAGTAGTTTGTAGTTATTTAATTTAATTATATTGTAGCCTGAGAATATATTCTTGTACCAGTTCCAGCCTTGAAAATTTACCAGGGACTATGTTGTTTATGCAAAAAAAAAAAAAAGTGTATATTTTTGTAGCTATCTGGTGTGCTCTTCTATAACAATCAGATCATGTTAATTTTAGTACATTGTTCAGGTATTCTATAAACTTATTTATTATCTATCTGCTCTATCAGTTTTGTAAGAGGCATTTTTAAGTAATACTATAATTATGGATATATATTTTTCTCTTTTCAGTTTTATTTTCTTTATTTTTTATTTTTATTTATTAATTTAATTTATTATTTGCATACATATTTTTAATTGATACATTTCCTTGATGAATTTATACTTTTATCATGATAAAATTCTCTGGAAGCCTATTTTATCTTAAATTAATGTGGCCTGCGTAGCTTTCTTATTATTTGAATTTGCATGATATACATTTTCCTTCTTTTCACTTTTAACCTATATCTGACTGTCTCATTAAAGGCTTTCCCTTATAGACAATTTATAGTTTGGTCTGACAATATCTGCCTTCTAATTAGTGTGTTTAGACTTTTTATGTTGAATGTAATTATTAGGAGGTAAAATTTCATCATACCATCTTATTTGTTTTCTATTTTTATTTATTCATTTGAGAGAGAGAGAAAGACAGAGACAGAGGGAACACAAACCAGGGGAGAAGCAGAGGGAGAGGGAGAAGCAGGCTTCCTCCTCATCAGGGAGTCTGACATGGGCTCAATCCCAGGACCTGGAGATCATGACCTGAGCCGAAGGCAGATGCTCAACCACCTGAGCCACCCAGATGCACCTGTCCCACCAATTCTGAATTATTATTATTATTATTTTTTTACTTTTTACTGCTGTGATATAGGTTTTATATATTAACTTGGCTGAGCCATAGTCCTTAGTTATTCTACCAAATAGTAATTCAAGTTTTGCTGTATGGGTATTTTGTAGATGTGGTTAACATTTACAATCAATTGACTTTAGGTAAAGGATATTATCCTTGATAGTCTGGATAGGCTTCATACAATCAGTTGAAAGATCTTGAGAACAAAACTGAGATTTTCCTGAAGATTAAACTCCCCCTCTATACTACAGCATCTGCTCCTGCCTGAGAATTTCCAGCGTGCCATCCTGTCCAACAATTCAAACTTACCTACCCAGACTCCATAATTGCATAAACTAATTTCATGAAATAAATCTCTCTCTTTCTCTGTATATGTATGTATTCACATATAACTAAACATACATATGTACATATATATGCCATATACATATAGAGACAAACATGTTTGTCTATTTTTTTTTTTTTTTTTGGTGAACCCTAACATGGATTTTATTTCTGAGAGTATTTCTAGACGGAGAGAATCTTAAGGTTGAGTTTTTCTTTCTTTTTTTTTTTTTTTAAGATATTTATTTATTTATTTGTTTGTTTGACAGAGAGAGAGAGGGAGGGAGACAGCGAGAGAAGGAACACAAGCAGGGGTAGTGGGAGAGGGAGAAGCAGATTTCCCACTGAGTAGGAAGCCTGATGGGGAATCAGTCCCAGGGCTCTGGGATCATGACCTGAGCCAAAGGGAAATGCCCAATGACTGAGCCACCCAGGCGCCCCAAAGATAAGGTTTTTTTTTTTTAATTGGTTCTGAGTTTTTAAAAATTTGTTATCTAATATGATTGGATTTATAGACATTAATGACTCTCTTTCCAGTAGTAGAGAGGACATTAGTAATCTGTGATATGAATGACAATAGAGATAAGTAAAATATCATCATTGGATATTACTAAGCAAACACTGTTACGGACTAAATATTTGTATCTCCCTTAATGTGAGGGTATTTGGAGGTGGGAAATTTGAGATGTATTTAGGTCATGAGGATGGAGCTCTCATTAATGGGATGCCTTAGAAGAAAAGGCCAAAGAGCTAGGTTGCTATTTTCCAGCCACATAAAAATATGCATAAGAGGGGGCGCCTGGGTGGCTCAGTGGGTTAAAGCCTCTGCCTTCAGCTCAGGTCATGATCCCAGGGTCCTAGGATCGAGCCCCACGTCGGACTGTCTGCTCTGCGGGGAGCCTGCTTCCTCCTCTCTCTCTCTCTGCCTGCCTCTCTGCCTAGTTATGATTTCTCTCTGTCAAATAAATAAAATATTTTAAAAAAAATATGCATAAGAGGACAGCAGTCTGCATTCTGGAAGAGGGTCTTCACTAGAACCCAACTGTGTTGTCACCCTAATCTCAGACTTCTAGACTTCAAAACTATGAGAAGTAAACCTGCGTTTTTTATAAGCTACCCAGTGAATGGTTCTTTGTTACAGGATCCTGAACTGACTATGATAAAACCTATAGAAGGCAAGCTGACCATGTGCTCAAAATTAAAAGCAGAATTTATATGTTTAAATTTTATATATAAAATGCATAGCATTTGTACTTATAGAGTCAATTTAGGAGAATAATAGGTCAGTTGTACTGAATATAAAAATATTACAAATGCAAGTTTAAAAAGTTACCATTTCGTTAGTTTTATTATTTTATTATTTCTTTTTTAAATTACCCAGTGTTGTATTTATTCTTCTGTACTTCCTTTAAAATGTCAGATCAATTAAATTGGTTCATTTCTGTTATTCAGAAGGGATCCCATATGCAGCCTGCTACCTCTGACATGTGATGATGTATTTAAAGCTGAATTTGCAATTTCTCTATACTCTTCAATTACACAGGCACAGTAGGAGAATTTTTATCTCAAGTTTCCCTCCAGGTTGAATTATCTCCAAAGTATATACCCAAAACTGATGACAAATAATCTGTTGGTATTTAGTGTATGATATTTCAGCATGCATATAATATGTTACTGTATGTTTTAAAAATAAAGTTTGCATAAACATTTGTGGAATGACCCAAGTTTTGGCCATGGTTCACAGGAGTTCTGCAACATATCTTGTGGTGTAAATAATATCTTAGGACCCTCCCTTCCAATTATAAAATTCACTGATTCTAAATTTTAATTTTTAAAATTAAAAAAATTCTAAATTATGAAAATAAATACAGCATTGTTGGTAACTACTCACTGATTTGCTTTATTTACCACAATTCCAGCTTCACAAACAATATATATAGATTTTATATTGAACTTTCACATTAAGATTAGACCCTGCATTTTCTAAACAGTAGAAGTAGATGAGGGATTTAATATGACAGGTGTTGATTTAGTAGGCTCCAATGGAGAGTGAATTTTCTTCTTGACTATGTGCCTAATGCTTTTGGAAGGCATTGAGCATTTGCCTGAGGCTTGTAAACATTGAACTTTTAGTTCAAAATGCTAGGATATATATTATGCAATTCTTTGTGTGCTTGATTTAAAATAAAAGAAATTCCTGTAGAACTTTTCCTTATTAATCTACCCATTTTGATTCAATAGACTGTGACTCAGAGCTATGAAATTATATGCTGACATAAGTAAACCTAATACTTGAAACCTGAGGGTAACTTATTTTGACTTTTCTATCTAACTAAAGATAGAACCTCCCAAAATTAAACATGCGTTAGTCCCATTCATATATTTTTGTTGTTTCTTATTCCACTATTACCCTGAGAATATAGCATTATCTTTATAGTTTTAATATTAAAGAAAGGTTTATTTGAAGGTTAATATGACATATTTTAAAGATCAACAATAACCATCTGCTGTTTCTTTTCCAAATATAAACTAATTTTAACTAATAACAGATTCACTATATTTTTTGCAATGGAGGATTTTCATCTTATGCACATGCGCCAAATCCATATCTCAAAAACTCTGATTATCATTTTTTTCATATATCAGATCCAATTTTTCTTATCTTCTGGACATTTTTTATGTATATTCCCTACTGGACACAAACCCAATTTTGACTGTTCCCACCTCAAAACTACCTCTTTCTCTGGAATTCCTCTGCCTATAAACTCAATATTTTCTCAACCACCCAAATTTGAAAACTTAGTTATTTCTTCCTCCCTTACTACCTCTCCCCATCCAATTAGTTGTGGTGTCTATACATCCTAACTCTGTAAATCTAGACTTTTCCTTTGGATACCTTCTCCTGGCTTTCATTACTTTTCACTTGGTCTATTTAAATAATTTATATTTTCCTTCTGATATAACTTTGACATTGCTGCCAAATTGCTTTCAGCAATATTCAGTTCTAATATCATTTTTTCTGTTTGAAAAATGTCAGTTCCTTCCCGTTGCCTACTAAGGGGCACCAGGTCAGGCACAATCCCTTGGAACTGTTTCTGCTTTTTGGTTTTAGTCTTTCATAGAAGTTTCAGGGAGGGAATGCCTAGGCAGCTCCTCTTACCTTGTCTTCTTACCACTCAAAGTTAGGTATGGAGAATATTTGCATATATCTATGGTCTGCAGATAATAAAGCTACAACTGGTTAGCATAAAAACAAACAAATAGAGAGTGGCAGTTCCTGATTGTCTACAGCTCTGAAGTGAAGCTGTCAATGTAGATGGTTGAGATGCCTGAGGAGAACATGTGATTTTACCCAGAGGTTAATCAGAGGTTTTTAAAATATACAGTTAGAGAGAAGGGATTTCTGGATTGGCTAGCAGCTTACACAAGTATCCTCTTTATAAAAGAGTAATATTAAAAAACAAACAAACAAACAAACAAAACCCTCTTTTTTTGGCCAAGGAATTTTGTTCATCCAAATGGGTTCCTTTGGGTAGAGAATATGACCATAAGAGGGCGGCTTATAGTGGCAGCTCTCTAACCTTTTGAACAGAAACACATTTGGTAATTAAGCCAACTGCAATGCATTATTATTCCAACAATTACCTTGTCAACTGAGATATCTGTTTTATAGAATACAACCCTAAGACTCATGTAAGATTCTCCATAATATAGCCTAATCATTTTTCAGATTTAATATTTGTAATTTCTTTCTTTTTTAAGATTTATTTATTTTAGAGGAGAGGGAGGCAAAGAAGCAGAGGCAGAGGGAGGAGAGAGAATCCCAAGGAGACTCCATAGCTAAGTGCAGGGCCGATGCAGGGCTTGATCTCACAGCCCTGAGATCATGACCTGAGACAAAACCAAGAGTCTGATACTAAACTGACCATGCCACCCAGGTACCTCTGTTGTTTATAATTTCTTTACAAATGCCATGTATTACAGCTTTGGTTAATTATGTTTCCTTCCTTTTCTTGCTTTGCCTGGGCAATGTTCTCGGGGTGTGTGGTAAGTCATTTATTTGTTTGTTTTAACTTTTTTTTTCCCCCAATATTCCCTGGGTATGTGCTAAGTTATTCAATCAATTATTTATTTTACTTTTTTTTTTTAAGATTTTATTTGTTTATTTGTCAGAGAGAAAGAGAGAGGGAGTGAGGGAGCATAGGTGAGGGCAGAGGGTCAGAGGGAGAAGCAGGCTCCTGAGTGAGCAGGGAGACCAATGTGGGACTTGATCCCAGCACCCTGGGATCATGACCTGAGCCAAAGGCAGAATCTTAACCGACTGGGCCACCCAGGCCATCCTCAGTAAGCCATTTAAGGTGTAAAAGACAATCTCACCATCAGGTATCAGTATATGAAATGCATTTCAAGTTAAAAACAATAGAACCAATGTTTTGAGGAGAAAAGATGCAAGCCATGCCCATTCTCAGAAGTCAGTGTGGAATTTAATATTTTCCTTCCATAGCCCATCAAGTATAACCTGTATCCATTCAACTCTGTTCATCTCAGTCCAATAAATCCTGTATGGGTAAAATCCAAATCTAATTTTTTTTTTTAAAGATTTATTTATTTATTTATTTGACAGAGAGAGAGAGATCACAACTAGGCAGAGAGGCAGGCAGAGAGAGAGGAAAGGAAGCAGGCTCCCCACTGAGCAGAGAGCCGGATGCGGGGCTCGATCCCAGGATCCTGAGATCATGACCTGAGCTTGAAGGCAGGGGCTTAACCCACTGAGCCACCCATGCACCCCCCCCCCCGCAAATCTAATTTTTTAATCTTCAACATAAGTTTGAGATTTATAAATTACTTTAATCATCTTCCACAGCATTTTATCTATCAGTGCTCTCTTGACTTTTCATATGTAACAACATAGCTCCTTGAAACAAGAGCCATTTTGATTCTAATATATATTCCATGCAGGGCATCTTACATATTGTACATTTTCAATAATACTTATTGAATTGAATGTAAACAAAGGTTTTTAACTATATCCAATAAATTATATTTTAATGAGAAGGGAAAAATAAGAAAAGCTTTTAGGCTTATAAAATAAAATATTCTGTGATAAACCCCAAGATTTATAAAATTTGGATTCAGATTTATAAATATGCCTCCATTGAAAACTTGGCTTTCTCTTATTTTTTTAAAAAGTGACAGCAACCATAATATTAAATATAGTGGCTCAAAAGTGTGTCTTAATGTAAAATTTTAATGTGTTTTCTAACT
Source organism: Meles meles (assembly GCF_922984935.1). Taxonomy (NCBI): domain Eukaryota; kingdom Metazoa; phylum Chordata; class Mammalia; order Carnivora; family Mustelidae; genus Meles; species Meles meles. The sequence goes on from NC_060072.1 coordinate 32,078,067, forward strand.
AAAGACAAGAATAGAATGCCTGAATATATTTATAAACAATTTACTGGAAAAAAGTTATTTATTATTATATAAATATTATGAATCCCTGATGTATCTTCACTAAGATTTATATTTTAATAGGTAAAATATTTTAAAACTTTTAGTTGCAAAATACTAAAGGATAAATAAGTTTCCTTCTGGGAAATGCAATGAATACTGTGTGAAAAAGATACCTACATAAACAGAAATTACATGTGCATAACACAAACGTATTACTTTGATACCTAAATGATAAGAAGATAAAATAATTATATTCCTGGTGAAAATGCTGAAAGATGTCAGTTGAGTTGGCATAAATGAAACTTAACAAAACATTACAATTACATGTTAATAAAATGGAAGAAAACTTTGGGAGGATCTGTATGAACTTATGGCATATGTTCCTTTCTTTTTCTTTTTCTTTTTAAAGATTTATTTATTTATTTGACAGACAGAGATCACAAGCAGGCAGAGAGGCAGACAGAGGGAGAGAGAGAGGAGGAAGCAGGCTCCCCTCTAAGCAGAGAGCCCGATGCGGGGCTAGATCCCAGGACCCTGGGATCATGACCTGAGCCGAAGGCAGAGGCTTTAACCCACTAAGCCACCCAGGTGTCCCCATATGTTCCTTTCAAAACTCATAATGCTTCTGACCAAATTGGCAATCTACCTGTTGCTAAAATTCAGATAATCTTCTTTGTTGTGACACTGAAAGGCAATTGAATTGATGATTGACTCTGACACACACATTACTACATGACAGACAAAGTCCAGTTTGTGGAATTTGAAAGAGGTGATTTATGTTTCCCTCAATGCTTACCTAGTCACTCAGAGATGCAGGATCTATGAGATCTCCTGATGCCTCACAGAATAAAATGTAGCTTTCATTCTTTCCTTAAATTTATCTGCTAGGATTAAAAAGGAGGGATTTGCTAATGTGGACCAACACAGAGGAAGAAAAAGGTTGGTCCCCTTTTAGCATGCTAACTAACTGGCAATATTATTTTATTAATATTTGACCAGCTGTGGGTCTTCCACTCTCCACATGACTCCTCCCCATGACTCCTCCATGATTCCTCCACCTCCACCTCTCAAAGGTGCTGAATGACTGAAAACCTGTGCTAGAGTCAAAGATGAAAAAGGCAAAAGAAGTGAAAGCAAAACTAGAGACTCTCCTTAAGGGAAGAATGGGTTTCCTAGTGACTCGAATTGAAAATGTCCTCTAGCTGACATGAAAAGACATGTTAAAGAAAGGCACGAGCGAAGGGGAGTCAAATAGGGAAGAGGACCCACATGTAAAATGTCAATTTCCTGAAGAGTCCATATAACCTACTTCCAATTCTCCTAAATGCCACCAAATAAACTGTCAATGACCTCATTCAACCTAAGCCAAGCTTATCTCATACTGCAGTAAAAGAGACTTAACCTTGCCACCTTGGTATATTTTTTGGGAGTGCTTCTGAAGTGTGTGTGAGGATGTGGGTTGCCAAGGCTATATATTCATAAGGTTTTGGGATTTGGTATTAGGTAGGCCTAGTATAATTGATGTAGAAATTTGATTAGTATTGGTTGTAGTTTATGTCAGAATTGCTTAGGATAGGTGGACACAGTGAGACAAGAATTTGATGGATAAAATATTTTGATAAGCAAGAGGCTTGCCCAGTTGAGTGATTTATGACCTTAAGAGAGGACTATTTACCCTAAAGAGAAATCTGTTTTCTTGAGAGAACAGTATTTGAGCAGCATGTTCAGAGAATGTTTTCTGGAAAGTTCCTGAAATTAAACAGTTAAGTTTGTCACAAATTTATCTGCCTGGTCTAGAACTTCCTTCAGTAGCAAGGTCTTATTAATGCCAACTGCTGAAATAGTTCTTTATTCTTTTAAGCTGTATAGATGAAGGCAAAGTGTTTTCAACATGGATTAGAAGATTTCACTCAAACCTAAATTAAGGCCTGTGTTGGACATTATCCTCTGCCCTCTAATTAGTGTATACATGTATAGACATAACTTTTTTTAACAATAAATAATTCAAGTTCTTCTTTCTATTAGTAATGTTATTCATAAAAGTATATTTTTTACATAATTTTAAATTTTGTATCTTGAAACATATAATGGGAATTAAAGACAAATTTCGAGCTAGAAAAAATAGTATTTTCACCTTTAATGGCAAAGATAAATTTTTAAATATACAATTCCTTCAATTATTAGGAAAATGTGATGAACTAATATAGGAAAAAGTTGTATAAAGAAAAGACCAAGATAATGAAAAATATGAAAGTCATAATTTTGAACAACATTTAACCCAGTGACTAAATACAAAAACAATGCATATTAAAATATCAATGAGATTACTTTATTTAAAAATTAGCAAAGACATGAGAATGTCCAGTGATATTTAGAATATTTTGAGTTGGAATATTCATACATTGTGTGTGTAACTATATTTTGCTATATTTATATATAAATTTAACTGTTTAATATAGTCTATATATAGTATAGACTATATATATATAGTATAGACTATATATATATAGTATATATATATAGTATATATATATATATAGCCTATATATATATACTATACTATACTATATCTATACTATATATAGACTATATATATATACTATATTTCTAGAATCCAGTTTGACACTGTTGCTCAAATGCATTAAACATATATTACATTTCTAAGGCTATTCCCCTACAAACAATCAGAGATGTGTAACAGATTCATGTTCAAGAAAGATCATTCTGGAATTGCTTATATATAAATACAGTTCCAGCCATCGTACTGCATTCTAAGAAGCAGAATAAACGTCTGAATGATGAGGAAGGGGCAAGGAATATGCACCAGCTGTATGTTAGGAACAGTTACAGGAAGCTTTCTCTTACATGTTATTGTGTCCATAGTCACATTACGTGAGAGGCTGGGAAGTGTTTTCATTTTAGGCAGCCATGTGTCCAGCTGAAAATCAGCAATTCTCTTATAATGTAAGAAGGGGAGTCTCTTCTACTCTGTTTCACTGAGCAAATGAACTCCAATTTGTCTCAGTCTCTCCAATCTACTGGACTCTCTCCTTAGAATAACTAAAGAGCTCATTAAAGTTTCTTCCAAACAAAAAGTTGTTCTCTTGTTTAAAAATAACCTGCTAGCATCCTAGAATTTAGATGGTTATAGTCAGCTTATTAAAAATAACCATTGTTTTTTCCTTTTGTGAGAATACATGATAGAAAATGCAATTCTAGGATGTTTCGCTTTTATTTTAAATTTTAAACACCTGTGGATATGTGAATGAATTCAGGAAATAAAGCAAAATTTTAACAGTTTTTTCTATATAGTAAAACAGATGATTTTTAACTTGTGCCTTGTATTTAATACATTTTTCTAAATGTTTAAAAATAAGCATAGCCAAAAATCAGAAGAGAAATATCCATTTCTACATATAATACCAAGAAATAAATCCCATTAATCAATTAATCACTTATCCTATAAAATGTATTTAGGTATTTTATATTTCATGTACCAAACAGTATAAATAAATAAACTATGGTCCTTATCTTGAAGGTACTTGAACTCCATTGGGAGAGATGGTAACATGCACCCTGTAGTTATAGTGGAATGACTACAGTGCGCTGGGTAGAAGCTCGTATAGAATAATAATGTAGTGCTAAGCAGATTCACTCTCTCCAAACTGCAGAAACTGGAAAAAATATTTAAGCTGAGTCTAAATATTGAAAAGGTGGCTAACTGCACAAGAAGTTGCCAGGGTGAAGCTGTGAAGGCTGTAATTCTAAAAACTTATCCTATTTCAAGAACTGCACATATATTGATATGAATAGAGTATGTGTGTGTGTGTGTGTGTGTGTGTGTGTGTGTGTGTGAAACAGAATAAGAATACAGAGATTTGCAGAGGCCCTGAATATCATGATGTGTTATCTCAAGAAATCTGAATTTGTTGTGAAAGATTTGTGTAGACATTGAAAGGTTGCAAGTGGGTTAGTGCTGTCATAAGATTTGCATTTTAGGAAGTGTCATATCTGATGCCCCTTTAATAAGTGGTCCAAGTCTCCAGGTAACATTAACAATATACAGGATGCGGGGCCTGAGTGGCTCAGTGGGTTAAGCCTCTGCCTTTGCCTTGGGTCATGATCTCAGGGTCCTGGGACGAAGCCCCAAATCGGGCTCTCTGCTCAGTGAGGAGTCTGCTTCTCTCACTCTCTCTGCCTGCCTCTCTTGTGATCTCTCTCTCTCTGTCAAATGAATAACTAAATAAAATCTTTAAAATGTATATGTGTGTATACATATATGTATATGTATACACACACACACACACAAACACACACACCCCGGAAAAATCCAAACTCAGGCCAATGAATGTGTTTGTTGGAGAAGTTTATAATGTCGCTATCGTCCTATCTTTAGTCCATGGTATGACAGTATGTTTTTCTTTCCTTGAATAGCCAAACTGTGAATTCCATATCCATTTCAGTTGTTTCCATTTAGATATTACTTTTAACCAAAGTTCAGCTAGTCTGTGCACAGATTTCCTGCTTCTAGTTCAAGCCCTTGCATGACTTGTCTTTTAAACCCCGAATACTAACAACACAGCGCTGCTTTTCTCTTAAGTGTAGTACACACATAGTGCATGCACATCACCATACCCACAGCTTATCTCGTAAGCCCAGCATTGTATATGCATTCATTTTGCTCTCCTGCACTTGTTCTTTCCTTCTTAGCCCTTTTCACTCCCTAAGAAAGTGGTATAATTGTGGTTGGAACCAAAGGTCAACGGTGTGAGTGTAGCATGCAGTAGGGCAAACCTGTATGCAGGGAGAGCAACTTTACAGACTTGACACCTGGGGATATTAAATTGGAAGATTGGTTGAATATACACAGTACCAGAGGTAATATTTAAAATAGTTCAAAAATACCAAGGTGTTTTTGTTTGTTTTTGCTTTTATCGTAATTCAGGTGGCAGACAGAACATTTTATCTTGGTTCCATGGAGCGTGATGCTAAGGAGCATCACAGGGGTGCAAAGTGTGCAGGCTGAGAACTCTGTGGAGCTTTGCAGACCTTCCTCTCTTTCCCATGAGAAGCCCAACAAGAAAAACAAACCAAACACTTGTAACAACATATGTGATCACTCAGGAGTATTTCCACTCTTACAGTGGTATTATCATTCATGTTTTTTACATGAATAACCTGATACTCTAAGAAGTTGAATGACTTGTATAATTTCACACTAGTACAGTATGATAGGATCACAGTTATAATCCTGACTCTAATGCCTGTGTTGCTTTTATTATAGATATTATCAGTTAAATGGTGTTCATCAACTTTATGAGATCTTCATCTTTGCCTGATAAAAATAGAAAATAATTATATGCAGTTGACCTGCTAAGAGGCTAAACATTAATTGGAACCTCCCCCTCCAAATTTAGTTTTGATTTTTACATTATTGGTGTTTATAGAACTGTTTCAGGTGTTCTGTGTAAAACCACCTAATAAGATGACTCTAATAATTCTGCTTCTAAATATATGTGTTACTGTGTCTTTGTCTTTAAAATTATTTTGACATTTTAGGCAACTTTTTTCATTTTTCAATACTTAAAGCTGAATAGATCTGAATTCTCTGAATATTTAGTTTTTTAAAAAACCCGCAACTTTAAAATATTTCAGTTATGTTAGACTAGTGCTTTTCAAACTTCCCCGACTAAGAGAGAAAAGGAGAATATGAATAGCCCTGGATATTTGTGAGTAGGGCCCCAAGAGGCTAACTGTAAATGTTTTATCCTAAAATATTCATGTGGGGTTATATCCATAATATATCCTTGCTTATTCTAATAGAATCTGATTTAAATTATTTATTATCTGTAAAAATTCTCCCTGTTGTTTTGATTTATAGACTTGGTTCCACTGCATTCAAAATAAAAGCATTGTACTGGAAATAATAGTCACAGTTTTCCATGTGGTTGTTGATCTGCTTTAAAAAGAATTTCTGCTAAATAAAGTGACTCCAAGAGCATCCCTTTTTCATTTAGGTCAGCAGAGTATTGTATTGAATTAATTTATCTTGGAATAGCTTTTGTCACATTTTTATTTCACTTATGCAAAAGAATAACAACTGAATTTAAATATCAAAATCACTGATAGGCCCACCAACCTTGAGTTAGCCATTGTATACTTGTACAAAGGAGCATTCTCAGAATCCTTAGAAAATGACTGTGTAACTCAGGAGATAACCATTCCTGTTTGAAAAGCTCCTACTACATCCTTAATCCCAGGAGAGTTTGGGCCTGTGCTGAAGGAAATGAAGAAGAGATGAAAACAAAAATTTAATTTAAAGTGAAGTATCTGAGGGCGCCTTGGGTGGCTCAGTCATTAAGCGTCTATCTTTGGCTCAGGTCATGATCCCAGGCTCCTGGGATTGATGCCCACATCAGGCCCCCTGCTCAGCAGGCATCCTGCTTCTCTTACTCCTACTCCCCCTGCTTGTGTTCCCTCTCTTTCTCTCTCTCTCTCTCCCTGTCAAATAAATAAATAAAATCTTTTTTTTTAAATTTTAAAAATAATAAAGTAAGTATCTGAGTGTTTGTTACCACCTGAATGTGAAATAGGCAGGTGGGATTACTTGACAAGATCCCAAATCTAAGTGGAAGTAGTAGAGGAGCTTAAAATATTATTAAGAAGAATCCCAAAGTCCAGGGGGGAACATGTTTCTGAAACTTGAGAGTTCTAACAGGGTGAGATAAGTGAAAACGCAAGGAAATAAGCTGAGGCACATAAATTACATTAATGGAATAATTGAGACTCTATGTCCCTTATTAAAAACACAAAGGTAGGATAGCTTAAATGTCAAAAGGTCAATTTAGGTGTTTATGTTTATTTGTTTGTTTTTGTTTTTTATATAGTTGAGACCAGAAATGTAAATTGGTTAGACTGGGCTGTCATCTTGCCAAACAAATGAAACCGCAGTTGGTTAAATGGTTGTAAATGGTTGTAAACAGAAAAATGAAAAAGAAGTTGTAAATGGTCCCTTCTCTTTTATTTTTTTTCCTGTCATTTTCCTTTCCTGCTCGTTTTATAGCCATTTTATAATCATGCCATCACAACGTTGGCTCGACTCTCCACGCTCCCCATCTGTGATACTACAGAGGAGGCAGGGGTCACGTTTTATTCTATGTGACCATATTTTTTCCTTGACCATAGATTATTTGGCCATTAGCAGTTCTCTTACTCAAGGAAAGTCAATTTGTAAATTATGCGCAAAGGTGGACTGAAAAGTGATGATTTGATTCAAACGTGTTTTTCTCTTAGAATTTTGTTTTTTGTGTTTTTTTAAAAATTTTGTATGAAGATTTTATTTATTTATTTGACAGAGAGAGAAACCGCAAAGAGAGGGAACACAAACAGGGGGAGTGGAAGAGGGAGAAGCAGGCCTCCCTCTTAGCAGGGAGCTGGATGCAGAGCTCAATCCCAGGACCCCAGGATCACGACCCAAGCCGAAGGCAGACACTTAACAACTGAGCCACTGAGGTGCCCCCAATTTTTTTTAATCTAGTTTAGTTTTGCAAATTAAACATATGTGTTTTGTGTATCTTATTTTTGAGGCCCCATTAATTTCTTACTAATTTCTAAATTAACACTTTTGCACAAATCAGTGAATTTACAGCTGCTCAATTGAGAGCTTATGCGTCTTCATCCTGTAAGAAAAAAGTGATAGTTTGGGAAACATCCCTAAATTTAATACATCTCAGTTAAATATACATTTTTTTTTGACAAACTATAGAGGTCTAATCTTGATTGTAAAAATGTGTCACTTACTGTCTGTGGAGGTCTGTAAGCAGATGATTTTCTAATATTTAGAATGGGGATAATGAAATCATAGAGTATACTTGCTGTCTTTGCAGCATATAACACTGGCCTACTTTAACCAGATATGAAAGAGACTGCTTCAGGAAAAGTCTAAGACATCTTCAGTGCTATCAACTGTTATTCTTAAACTACTTAACATTTTTATCTTAGCTATTTGGCTGCATTGCCCTGCATAATCACAGCAGTTAGTACTTGGTCATGCCAATGATCAAGTTAAAAAAGAGGAACGAGAAATAAGAACTCTCTACAGTTCTATAAAGTAGTCTAAAAGGTAAGCTAAAAAAAATCCTAAAGACTTCTGTTCAACTTTATCTGAAAAATACTGTGGTTTATTTTAAGTGAACTTCCCTTCACTTTTCCTTTCTGAAAACCTTGGTAATTCATGGCTTTTCAAAAGCTGTTTTAGTTCAGAGGTAAGATGGAGAGGCTGCACACCTGAAAAGAAGATGACCCAGGTACAAATGAAAGGTGGAGCACCACAGTATGAGAATAAGCAGATGGCAGAGATCAAGGCCCCAGGCATGGTGAAGAAAGGGGGGAAAATTACAGAGGGCATAGGGACTAATGCCTCAAGTTTTCAAAGATGTTGCTTTCATCATGGTCTACAAGAGAGAAGGAAGAAAGGATTGATGTTCAAAGCATCTCAAAATTTTTGTTGCTCATAAAACCCTGCTTTCTATCCTTTGATTTAACTGTTAACAGCAGTCCATTTTCAGGATTATGGAGGGCATTTAAGATCACAAACTAAATATGGCTACTTTAAGCTTCTTAGCACTTAAGAAATGGAAAATCTTTTCAGAGAAAACCATTGCCTTCTGTATTACTTTAAAATACCTGACACTTCCCATTTGGTAATAAGCTCATTTGGTGCGTAAGAAAAACCCTGGGATGGGAGTGAAGGTAAATAGTATCAAAAAAGAAAGATGGTGGGATGAAAAGAGATACTAGGAAGGTTTCCCTTGCATGTGCAGAGTTAATATGTGACAACCTTAGAAAATGAAGGCCAGGAAAGAGACTGGCCTCTGCTTCCCCAATTCAGATTATCAAAAGGATAATATTCATTAATATTATATTTGGAAGTATAAAGTGAGTTCCAGCTCTTGCTACTACTATATCCTAACATAACCAGTCCTTGATATTTGACTTTTTCCACCTGTCCGCACCCTTCCTTCCTCCTTACTAATAGGGCAAGTTCTGGCATAAATTAAGAATCATAGAAAGGCACAATGGTGCAAGTAGGCCATTAGCAGGTAAACCTGGATACAATCCCTTCCTTAGGCTTGTGAGTAGGGAAAATTAAGCATTTAGGAATAGTTTTGATATTTAAATAGAACTAGTTGGTATAGCATTCTTTTGCCTCTTTTGGAGGTTTCATGAGAAATCATGGGAACTGAAGTATCTTTTTCTCAGAGTTAATACCTTTGAGGACCAAGCAAGGTCCATGTGAGAATAATTAAATTAAATAATTAAGGTAATGAGAATGTTTGGCATACCTATATCGTGGCTCATTCAGCAGATAGAAGTCCAAATAGTTCTGCTGCAAATACAACATGTATCCACCAGGGTATCTCCTATCTGAGATTGCTCAGAAAACATTATGATGGTGGGAAGTTACGGGAAGCTTAAGAGGTTCAGGGTTTAGGGTTCCAATTTAAACAGGATTGACATTCACTTCAGATCTCCCCACTCTCACTTCATTTTACTGTACCTTAAATGTTTTCTCAGTTGTTCTGCTACTGCTTTTGTCTGTGTGTTTTATATCTAAATTGGGATAGAGAATTGAATGATGGCTTTGTTTTCTCTGCATTGTTTGGATCACTGAAGTAAAAGGACAGAGAATAAAGGAACACATTTTATTAATAATTAACTAATAGTGTGTGTGTGTGTATATATATATGTATTTTTTTTTAACCATATATCCTTCTCTTTTTAGTGGAAAAAACTCCATTGTTAGGGGGTTTTGCTTGTTTTGGAAGTTAAGCACCAGTTAGTGTTCTGGAGTCTGTTTGGTGAATTTAATATTATTTAATTTAAATAATATTCTGTTTTATGAAATTAAATTCACAATATTAATTAGTATTAATATTATTAATTAGTATTAATTAGTATTAATATTGTGAATTTAAATTGGCTAGGAGTTCTGTTTCTCAGAATCTCCTTCCCTGCATGGTTCTGGGTCACAGATAACCAAGAATACAACTTATGCATGATTGGAAAAGTGGAACTGAAGTAGAAGCCATTACTCTCAGAAAGTTATAGTCATTAGACATGGCATCAGTAGGCTCCAGCTTCTAGCTTGTGCTCCCAACTATTGGCCCTGGTAACTAACAGAAGTCTTAAGCTAATTATCAAGGGCTAAATTGTACTTTGTAGAGTAAAAACTTTCAAAGATCTCTGTGTGGCTTCTTCTCTCTCTCCTTAGTACTACCACTTACCAGCCAGATATGCATTATATCTGGGATTTTCCTGTAAGCTCTGGCCTGTCCATGCATACTGGTGCTTTAATTGCTCTCTCTGGTCCTTTAACATCTTTCTTTTCCAGAACTTAACTTCCTCAGCTACTCTTATATATGTGTTCACTGTAATTCCTATAACAAATTACCTGTTTTGCACAGAGTATTTTGTGGCTCTGGTTTCCTGGTTGAGCCCTAACCAGTAGAAATTTCAGGTATCAGTTCTGGGGAGTAGAACCTTAATACTGTGATTCTGGAATTGGTTCTTTGATGTGATAAGATTTGAAGACATTAATAGTTCCTTTGCCAGTAGTAAGTGGAATACTGAAGTCCATGGCAAAAGAGTTACTTATCACTGTAGTTCTTTGGAGTCAAGTTCCTAGAGGAGGCTAGGCTTTGGATGACCACCTAGCTTCTGCTATTAAAAATTACAGTGGAAACAAAGAGTGTAAGGTCTGTGGGGTTAGTTTCCTAGAAGTACATTGGAAAAGTTGAAAGAAAAATAATAAACTCAGTGCTTTACATTCCCATCTAAAGGCCAGAGTAAGTAACTAGCAAATTTCTATTTGTCCTGATAGAAATCCTTATCTCCTGTAGTCACGGTTTAATATTTATGAAAACCAAGCCGAAATCTCTTTCTGTGGGTGGCAAAATTATATTGTAAATTAAAATTATAGCCTTGCAGAGTCTCGTGTTAAATTTAAGGAAACAGTAGCATTCAGAATATGGAATTGGGAACATAAGGGCAGATTATGATGAAGTTTGGTGCTCTAAACTTGGAAAAATCACCTCTACTGGTCCACCTTTGCAGGAGAAGGTTAGACAACTCTTGCCTAAATAACCTGTGATGACCACTTAAAGTAAGTAAATAATTATTTGTTGGGTACAGTAGGCAAAAAAAAAATGCCCCTTGTTGATATTAGGTCCTAATCCCTGGTACCTATAAATGTTATCTTATGGGTGGTGGGGTATACATGTGATTAAGTTAAGGGTGTTGAGGTAAGGAGTTAATACAGGATTATCTGGTGGACCCTAAATGCTATCGCAACTGTCCTTATAAGAGAGAGGTACGTTGAGACCCCACACCGGACAGAAAGAAGAGGAGAAGGCAATGTAAAGACAGAAGCAGGTATTGGAGTGGTGTAACCATAAGCCAAGGAATACTGAAATACTGAAATTCACCAGAATATGGTTTCCCTTAGAGCACCTTCAGAGGGAGCAGGACACCTTGAGTTTGGCCATGGAAACAAAGTTTGGACTTGTGGCCTTCAGAATTGGAAAGTAATACATTTCTTTCATTTTAATCCACTAAATTTGGGGTTATTATTGTTTTTTTTTAAAGATTTTATTTATTTATTTACAGACAGAGATCACAAGTAGGCAGAGAGGTAGGCAGAGAGAGAGGAGGAAGCAGGCTCCCCGCTGAGCAGAGAGCCTGATATGGGGCTTGATCCCAGGACCCTTGGATCATGACCTGAGCGGAAGGCAGAGGCTTTAACCCACTGAGCCACCCAGGTGCCCCAAGGGTTATTATTGTTTTTAAATTTTATTTATTTTTTAAAGTAGCCTAAGGAAACTAACAGAGTAGAAAATGCCACATTTCTTAAGACACTCTCCCAGCTCCTCTAGGGCTTCTGGACCCATAGGTACACTCAAAGTCTGCTAGGCTTCAGGAGGTTGGATATACAATGTTATTCGGACTATATATAACAAAATAAATGCAAAACTTATACATTTGAAGAGAAATATGAGAACATATCCTAAAGGTGTTGGATTGGGGTAGAAGAATGTGATATTGGAGTAGACTGAATTCACTGTTATGAGTACACTTAACTGGAAATTCCATATTCAATTAATTAACTTGAGAAACTTGGAGTAGATCTAATAGTTTCCTAGACCAGTTTACCAGAATCTGGACACAAAGGTCAATGATGCTGAATTCAGTTGACAATGTCAGAATTTCCTTGATATTTGGCAGAGAAAGACATGTTCTGGGAGGTTGGATGTACTTACTATGTATGACCTGCTGCTCTCTTCAGTCTTCTTCCATGTCCTCTAGGAGGGCACAGAGGTTCTTGACAGATGCATTAGTAAGGGTAGTACAAACATCCTGGAAGAGCTCTGTGGTGACTCTTATAAGTAGGTCAACAATGACAGTGGCAGAAGTTACCACGAAAGTGGGCACTCTCTCTAGGATGTAAGGGCAATCTGGCTGTGATATCTGTCACCCCATTGATCGCCAGGATTGTTAATGGCTGATCTGGCTGGCTAGGTGGGTGTCCCCTTCCTCCCTCATGGCTTCATGTGTGTCCCTCCCAAAGCTGTGCCCTCAGTTGAAGAGGCAGATCTTCCCAATGAGAGTATCATTCTTTGGTCAAGGGTATGCAAGTAGCTGTACTACCTGCTAGAAACTCCAGGTAAGCTATCAGGGTCCATTTGTGAGAGAATGTAGGGTAGTCAGGCTTCCAAGACTCCAGACACATCCAAATGAGGCACTATATGTGGCACTCTGCCATTCTTAAAAATAAAACAAACACAAACAAATAAATAGGCACTCTCAGTTCCTTCAGGATAATGGGATATTGGAGTGGTAGTTAACCTGCTATGATATTGTAGGCATGATGACCACATGGACAGCAGGACCAAAAGAGTTGATCAGAATGGTTTGACCTTTAGAAATCTTTGGCTTTGACAAATTGATTCTGATATCTCTACTAATGAAATAAGATGGATGGGGGCATCTGGGTGGCTCAGTTGGTTAAGTGTCTGGCTCTGGATTTTAGCTCAGCTCATGATCTCAGGGTTGTGAGATCAAGCTCTATGGCCAGCTCCACACTCAGTGGGGAATCTGCTTGAAATTTTCTCTCCCTAAACCCCCCAAATAAAAAAATCTAAAAAAAAAAAGAAAAAAGAAAAAAAATAGATGGGTAACCTACTATAGTCTATATATTATTTGATTTGTTTTGTATTTGATTTCTACCTGGCTTTATTTCATTTGAATGAACAGAAGCCCAAATCTGGTTAAAACAGGGCGCCTGGGTAGTTCAGTGGGTTAAACCTCTGCCTTCAGCTTAGGTCATGATCTCAGGGGCCTGAGATCGAGTCCCACATCGGGCTCTCTGCTCAGTAGGAAGCCTGCTTCCCCTTCTCTCTCTGTCTGCCTCTCTGGCTACTTGTGATCTCATTCTCTGTGTCAAATAAATAAATAAAATCTTTTTTAAAAAATCTGGTTAAAACAAAACAAAACAAAAGAAGAAAACCTTGATCTAACACAAAATAGAGATAAGGACCCTTAACCAGTATGCAGACTTAAACTTGTAAAAAGATTCAGAGCCACTTGAAAATATTTTCTTTATTTTGTTACATCACCTTCTCATTGAATAGAATGCTAATGGTTGATTCTGAATCTCGTGTAAATACAGGATACCAAAGAGGAGGGTGTGAATCCATGTAGAGAAGAACTGACATTCAAGTTGTCTATCAAAAGAAAACAATGGGAAAAATCCTTGTGAGAGGTGCAGGTTCTGCTTGGAGAGGAACTAGCAATACTCAGAGATGTGTACAAAGACATGCAGGTTGCTTTGTACTTTCTTTTGATAAGAAGGTTACTGTACTTTTTGTTTTTATGAGGAATAGTTGCACTACTTTAGAGGAACTGTGATTTTGCTATTGTTTTACCAAGAGTTAAAGATGATTAAAAGATGTGCCTATGGGGACACCTGTATAGCTTAGTTGGTTAAGTGACTGCCTTCAGCTCAGGTCATGATCCTGGAGTCCCCAGATTGAGTCCCACATCCAGCTCCCTGCTCAGCGGGAGTCTGCTTCTCCCTATGACCCTCCCCCCTTCTTATGCTCTCTCTCTCTCATTCTCTCTCCTTCAAATAAATAAAATCTTTAAATTAAAAAAAAAGATGTGTCTATGGATATTAAGTTGACAAGAGGATGAATTGTGCTGGATTGTGTTTTGTTAATGTGTCATTGCTGCTGCTGCTTCTTTTTTCTTTTTTTTTTTTTAAGATTTTACTTATTTATTTGACAGACAGAGATCACAAGTAGGCAGAGAGGCAGGCAGAGACCAAGAGAGGGGGAAGCAGGCTCCCTGCTGAGCAGAGAGCCTGATGTGGGGCTTGATCCCAGGACACCTGAGCCGACAGCTGAGCCGACACCTGAGCCGACACCTGAGCCGAAGGCAGAGGCTTTAACCCACTGAGCCACCCAGGCGCCCCGTCATTGCTGCTTCTATCTAAGGCTAGGAAAATATTTCCTGAAATTCCCCTCATTGGTGTCAAGCTGGTGTTGACTAAGAAAGGAATTTGTATGAGAGTAGAAGATACAAGAATAGAAGAAACCATTGCTTTTGGAAGGTTGTTGGCAGGCTCCAGCTTCCAGATCATCTCCCCATTACAAGTCTAATCAACAACAGTGGCCTCTAGCACTAGAGGACACTTTACATAGAGATAATAGCTTCCAAAGGCTTCTCTGCGTCTGCTTCAGAGGCCAGAAGAGTATGGCTGTAGGAATTTTCCTGCAAGTTCCGAGTGACCCACTCAAGTCAGCATTCAGGCTGTGATAAGTGACTTTGTTTCTCCAGTTTCTGTTTTCTAGACCTCAACTTCTTCAGCAGTAACTTCCCTTTTCCTATAGTAGTTTTACTCTCTCTTTTCCTGACTGAATATTGACTGACACAAATAGTATTTTAATAATATTTAATGATGCTGAATTTCTTATTTATGCTGTTATGCTGTGAAAGTTTCTATATAGACCATTATTATTTCACGGTCATGAAATGCAATAGATAATAAAACCATGCCCTGAAAGTGGTTGCTAAAGAAAAACTACTCCCGAGTAAGTAGAAAAATATATCTTTAATGAAAATTATATCCATATTCTTCTAGATTAATTAGGATTTTCTCAGTGACATCCTGCAAATGTCAACTAATTTAGTAACAAGGCTTTTACTACTCTTATAAGTGCTGTGATTTCAGATATTTTTCCTAGTGATAGAAAGTGTGTGTTAATTTGAAGGTAAAATGCCCACTTTTAAGTAGATTTTATCTACTTGTAAGTTCTGTTACTAATTTTTGTTGAATATTTGAAATTCACCCTACCACCACTACCTGACTATTCAATAAAAGAATTACTAAAGCAGAAGGCATTTACTGTGTTTTCAATAAACAAGCAAATAAAGAAGTAAATCAATACTTTTGAAAATATTAAAAATTATTATGTAAAGTAGGTTTTCCCAAATGGCCTGAAGTTACTGCTTTGTTTTCCTTTTCAGAAAACAGGGGGCCTTAGGCTGCCTGATCTTGACAAGAAAACTTTGCTTACCTTTGATATTTTCATAATGCTGGCCATATTGTATTTAATGTTTTTCCTCTCTGAAACTAGCTTAGAGAGTAATATCTACTACAAAGGTCATGACTCCAGAAGATGCGTGAAGTGAAATGAGTGGCACAAAACAGTAGGTAGTAAAGCATCATACAAGTCAATGAACAACAAGGTCAATTGCTTCATATCTACTTGCGGTTGAACACAGCTGGAGTGAAAAAAGTCATAATGCTTGACTGGCATTGTACAGCAGTGTAATGTGGGATAATAAGGGAGCTGAAATCATCAGTTTACAAAAACTGTTACTCTGACTAGGCAAACAGAAAGAAAAGGCAAGTTGTCAAAAAGAAAGACCAAGAAAGATTCACGTGATAAGCATGAGGATGGAATACAAAAGCTCATGTCCCACAATCCTTTGAAGCTACAGACCCGGAATACTAAAGTTGCTATTAAGTTCTGATTTAAACTCATTTTGAACTTCCTCTGAAAGCAGTATCTCTGCTGTCTGCCACTCTCAATTTTCTGAGCAAAAATATGAATTTTATGTATAAGTAAAATGAACACAAATGTTATTTGAAGAATAGTCATAAAATTTTACCTAGTAAATGCTGTGGTTATGCTAATATTTCCTACAGCATATAACTCAGGATAAACCTCAAATAGCAAGGGTTTTTGTGGTGTTTTTTTTTTTCCCTCTCTAAAACAAGTTATATCAACACGTGCAATTAAGTATACATAAATCAGTGTAAACTTTCGGGAAATGAATATGTGGGAAATGGAGATTATATGGTGTTAACATCTTATAAAAAATACATTGAGAAAGATATCAAGCTGTCAAGACGTTGCCCTTCCCTTTTCTGAAGTTTCCGAAGTATTTAAGGACATTACACATTTTGACTTCTTAACCATGATTTAGCCCTGACGAGCAGAGAAGCACAGTGCCCACTGAGAATTCATTTGCACTACCAGCTGAAATGAAGTACTCAGGGAATGCTCTTTTCTAAACCAGAGTACTCAGAGGGTGCATGTATTTTTCAAGGAGTCACTGCTACCCTGTACCCACAATCAGTGCTCTTTGTACTTGTCTGGGGCTGCAAAATCAATTATAGGAACATTAAAAAGGAGCAGTGCTCAGCTAATGACATGGTGTCGGAGGTGTAGCTCTTTGCTTTTGTCTTTTTTACACATTTGCTTTTTGAAGTGAAAAATCAATTAAGATGACTAGCAAAACACACCACAGACATTCTGAAGAAGTCTTTCCTTCTCTTTAATGTGTTTTAGAGAGCTTCCCAATCATTAACTAAGTCATATTCAGTTAAGTCTCTCATACTAATTGTCTCCTTTTCACCTTTATGGGGGAGACAATTGACTTTCATTTAGTAAAATGCATTTGTCATTTTCAGAGCCATTTAGAAAATACCATGTGGGTGGGCATCTGTGCAGTTTAGGATCTCCTCTGGAAAGAGATTCTCAAGTATAAATATTCAATAAAACAGGAGAGTTGTCAAAACATATTCTTAGTTTATACCCACAGGTTGGGCCTGGATTTCTCATCTATATTTGTAGGAATTAAAAGTATTGGGGCACCTGGGTGGCTCAGTGGGTTAAGCCTCTGTCTTCGCCTCAGGTCATGATCTCAGGGTCCTGGGATTGAGCCCACATCTCTGCTCAGCAGGGAGCCTGCTTCCCCCATCTCTCACTGCCTGCCTCTCTGCCTACTTGTGATCTCTGTGTCAAATAAATAAATAAATAAAATCTTTTAAAAAAACAAAATAAATAAATAAGTAAGAAGTATTAGGGCATGTTTTCCTATTTTTAGAGTGCTGTGTAAAAGAAAAAAATTAAAAACATTGATCCCAGTAAAGTATGGCATATTACCATTTCCCTTAGTCACCCCCTCCCAAATAATTAAGGGAATGCCATTCAATTCATTTAGGGGAAGAAAGGATCACAATCGGGTAGAAAAGAAATCGTAACTATTTCTGTTTTCCTGAAAAATGGTCAGTGATTAGATTTTAAATCTTGTTTTCCTGCTTATAAAGTTAGTGTCCAGTTTAGATAAATAAGAGAATAAAATCAATCTTCTGGTTCGAATAAATAGCAAGCGTTTAATTAGCTCTTCACACTGTGACCAATGTATTAGTAATAGTGCATCTGCTATGAACAATAGTAAAATGTGATATAATATCAACCTCATTTTCCATTTATATTCATAATTATATACATAATTACTCACTTTCATTCTTTTTGTTCCTTAGCTAAACATAATTTCTTTCCAGCTCTGCAGTTTTACTCTAGTTTTCATAATTTTGTATAGACACAGTTTATACAATGAGTTGTGTTTTAATTTCAAGTTGATCACTCCAGATATAGGTAGAGCTATGGTCTTTCTGCATCTTCCTATTTATCACCATTTTATGTTTATGACTGATTTTACTATAACAAGGTATTTTCAATGGTTTTCTAGCAAATAAGATGTTCCAAGCTGTACTTATAAACGATCCTTTCTCTTTGTATAGCAGTCAATTAGTTATGTTTGTTACACAGGCATTTAAGGTATCAGAGCCGTGGAGATAGGGAAGGGAGGGAATAGGAAAACGATGTTTAAAACCTCTGACTTTGGATTTCTATCACTTAGGAGCAGCCTGCACAGAAGCAAGTTCCCAGAGCTAGGGGAAGTCTAGTTTACTTAGTGGAGCAAAACTGGAACCTATCAAAAATTTCCTTTAAAACTGATTTTTCATTTTTGCAATAATGCGCTGTGCCTGGTCTCTAATGAAGCATTTTAGATGCAGTAAGTTAGAAAAGGTTTCTGTCCCCTGAGAAATAACAATCCCAATAAAAAAAGTTACATCTTCCTCTAGCTCCTGGGATGGAGAATGTCAGAAAAACTTTGTTGTTCTCATTCTGTCTTCAACACAAGCTAGATTTCTGACAAGCTGTCAAGCTGCCCAAAGGTTTGCATACCCTTCTTCCCTGTAGGTGACTCCTTCTCTGGCATGATTGAAATGGGGAATATAGCTAAAAACAGGATGGAGAGAATCAGGGAATGAGATAATTAAGGCTTTTTTGATCATCTAGTCCTTGCTGAGGGAAGAGCTCAGCTATTTAATAGGACTTATTTGAAATGCTCTGCAGTGTGAATCATAGCATGTGAAAAGAGAAGTTCTTATCTGGAACTGTGTTGTGCTATTTGTAAATTTTGTGCCTGAAATTTTGGAACAGATGCATAAAAGGTGCTGGCTAAATGAGTTGATGGAATGTCACTTTCAAGGTTGTTGGTTTTTTGTTTTTTGTTTTTTGCTTTTTTTAAGAGTAATATGTCTCTGAATATTTTTTGCCTTATGAACAGATTTCTGATATTTTCCATTTTATAGTTTCTCTTTTGTGCTTTCTGTAAAAACAGCCTCAGAAGACTCCGAATAATTTCTTATTTTTCTCCTTCTGATCCCTTTTAGTAGGTTAACCCCTTTTTATTCTAGTGCTTTTAAGATTCTTGTTATCATAGCATGACTTAACTCTAATTGGAAAAAGAATATATGTATAAAAGTGTAGATATCCTGTAGTGAACATTACCACAAAAAATAAATATCTGAGTAGAAAGGAAAAAAAAATTTATGTGATATGCTGTTTAGAAATGGCATTTTGGGTATTTCAGAACTGACCTAGGTGAGATTTTTGAGGCACCTGAATGAGCAATATGTACTTTGGAGGGCTTCAAATGGGGAAGCATGGAGTAGAACTTTGTTGATCTCTAAAACTGATCTCATTCTAGCCTCATCTTTGTGATTCCTGCAGCCTCCAATTAACCTATAAAGGGAAGTGTCTCCTTTATTGTTATTAAGACTCAAAATAATGGCTCCAGAAGATTGTTTTTTAAAGATTCTCTTTAACTCAGTGAGGCAATGAAAAGATTAAAAACTGTCTTTTTCAAGTCTTAGAGTTGTGATCTTTGTTTACTTCAATCTCTGTGCAGTTTTTGGTTGTGTTAGGTCCAAACGAGGGAGGCTGGATGTTGGGGATCTGTGTGTCACTTATATGGCTAGCACTGCAGCCCATTTGTTCCTGTGCACACCTTAGGAACCTTGAACTTGGCTTTGCCAATCGACTTTTTCTTAATACATTTTAGTTTTTGGGAAAACACACATGTAGAAAATACTGAAATTGAATCCGTTCTTTTAGAGGCATGTCAAGTAGATGAAAAATGAAAATGTAAGTTATATGCACTATTAATCTGTGTGTATTCTGTGAAAGTACTATTTTAGACGTGTACTCCTGTGTACTTTCCTAAGGAAAAGAGTACCCTTTTTAGGTGGCAGCATTATATAGATTGAGAAAATTATCTTTCACACATATATTATCATTCATTGTCCTTATGGACAAACTTACCAAATAATGGTCAGTGTCCTCATCCCCTACCCCATTTTGGCTTGGCAGATCTGTCTTATGATTTCTTACACATGGTGAATCATTCTACAACTGAAAAGGGTAGTGCCTAGAAATATTTGGAGAAACTTTTTCACTTAAGGAAGGTCCCATATTTTAAGACTCAAGACCAACATTAGGACTATCACACATTTACATGTCCATGAGCTTTATTCCTTGTTGTCTTCACAAACATGCATTTTTAATGGCAGGGAATGCAGATACTTTCTCTGGTTCCGGGATAAGGAAACTGAGACCCAGGCTGGGCAAATGGCTGACATGTGTTAGTGCCAGGACTAGATCTCAAGTGTTCCGCCCTCAAGTCATTGTCCAGATCCAGAGAACTTCCTCATTAATTTTGGTCAAGTAATTGAGTAGAAATGAATTGTTCTTACTTTCCAAAGGCAAAACAACCAACAAACCAAAAACAAAACAAAACAAACAAAAACCTATAAGGATCTGATGGAATCTGCCTAAGGATTGTTAAGTTGAAGTTACTACAGAACTAAAAATACACACTAACACTTCATTGTTTAATATCCCCAGTGTCTTTTTGCTAGACATCCTTAGCATTATCATTGCCTAACTGGATAAATAAAATGAGGACAAGTATTTGTATTTGTCCTTCATTGGAAACTAAAAATTCTCTCCAAATCCAAAATGCTGATCTGGTGAACAAACACATTTTCAAATCCCTCAGAAAGCTTAAATTGTATTGTTAGAGGCAGAGGAACTCCCCCACTCCCATAATGAAGCCAGTATTTCCATTTGTAATTTATCAATTCCGTTGTATTTCTGTAAATAAATAGCCAAAGAGTTATACAAATGAAAATTGCTTTTAAGCTTTGCTGAATATTTAAACAGTTTTTGATGAAGAACATTGAATGCAAATACAGTGCAAAATTTGCAACATGAATTAAATTACCAAAAAAAAGTCTTTAGGATATAATGATAAGTAGATCTATGTACATTTTAATTTGCAATGACAAATCAAGATATGACAGCAGTAGCCCCTATTTAAACATCTTTTACTTATAATTTAAAAAAACAATTATTTTTCTAAATATTAAAAAGTGCTCTTGCTTATAAATATGTTACTCTAAATATTATGCACATGGAAAAAAGAAAGAAAAAAAAAAAACCCAAACAGAAAACTGAAGTCCAAATAGTCAATGCCAAAAGTAAATGATGGCTTAAAGTCAGTGAATAAAACAATTTGAAGACTCTGTACTTTTAAGGAATCTCAGAATCTTATAATTTATTAAACTGTTCCCCAGTCAAGAATGACCTTTATAAAACTGTGTAAGCTAAATACAGTAATGTCAGGTTCATGGTGAGAATTTCCAGCAGTGACAGCCAATATTCTTCTGTTCTCTCGATTCCATTATTTCAATGTATATTTTTAAGAGGATCATATTAACCAAACTGTAAAATATTGAAATGTCTTTTCTTTGGGAAAAATTTAATTTTACTGCCCTAGAACCATTTTTTTTTGTTTTTATTCATGATGAAAACTAGCAATTATTGTGATAGACATGACTGTAGTCAAATTTCTAATTTTATATACAAGTATGCTGGATTTGTTTCTTAACTATTTGATAGACAGTGTTTAGCTTATTTCTAAGTAAGATTTTCATGGTCAGTTGGATTCAAATCCTTGCTGGAACACTTCTCTTAATGCTTGTTTGCCTCCTCTATAATGTAGGAATAAAAATAAAAATGATCTTACTGATTTGTTGTGAGGGTTAAATTAGTTAAGTGCCCAACAAATAATTTCATTTGTTCCTTCAACACATATATTTTAATTACTTTCAAGATTCTCTTCTCCTTGCTACTTTGCCACACCTGAAACTATCATTTCATTTTCCTCCATTTTCCAGGGCATAACATCTTCAAGGAAGCTCTATATTCAGATCCTTTCCCCCACGTGCTTACTCACAGAACTTTCTGTCACTCTGCAGTCCAGCATCTCCCCCAGTCACCAAAATCAGATTTTCTCATTGATCCCCAACTTTGCGGAGGGTCATTGTTTCAATCTCTATGCCTTTTGCCTGTCTTTCAGATTACAGTTGACCCTTGAACAGTGTGGGGCTAGGAGCACCAACCCCTTGTCCAATTGAAAATCAGCATATAACTTTTGACTCCCCCAAAACTTTAACTATTAATAACCTACTGTTGAAGACTTGCCATAACATAAACAGTCAATGAACACATATTTTGTATGTTATAGGTATTAAATACCATTTACTTACAGTAAAGTAAGCCAGAGAAAAGAAAATCTTAAGAAAATCATAAGGAAAACAAAATACATTTACAGTACTGTATTTTTTTTAAGATTGTATTTATTTATTTATTTGACAGAGAGAGAGATCACAGGTAGGCAGAGAGGCAGGCAGAGAGAGAGGGGGAAGCAGGCTCCTTGCTGAGCAGAGAGCCTGATGTGGGGCTCCATCCCAGGACCCTGAGATCATGACCTGAGCCAAAGGCAGAGGCTTTAACCCACTGAGCCACACAGGTGCCCCTACAGTACTGTATTTATTGAAAAAAATTCACATACAAATCAACCTGCAGAGTTCAAACTTGTGTTGTTCAAGGGTCAATTGTATTTTGCTATCCACTACCTTTTGCCCCCTTTGGATTGATATTTTGCTTAAGCATGATTAACACACAGTGTTAGTTTCAGGTGTACAATATAATGATTCAGCAATTCTGTGCTCATCAAAATATGTGTACTTTTAATCTCCTTTATTTCACCCATTCCCTCCCCTCTGACAACTACCAGTTCTCTATATTTAAGATTCTGTTTTTTCATTTGTCTCTTTTTTAGTTTTTTTTCTGTTTGTTTCTTAAATTCCACATATGAGTGAAATTATATTGTATTTGTCTTCCTCTGACTGACTTATTTTACTTAGTGTTATACCCTCTAGGTCCACATATTTTGTTGCAAATGTCAAGATTTCATTCTTTTTATGGCTGAGTAATATCCATAGTATGTGTATGGTATATGTGCATGTGTGTGTGCATGTGTGTGTGTGTGTGTGTGTACATGTGTTTGTGTATACCACATCTTTATTCATCTGTTGATGGGCACTTGAGTTGTTTCCCTATCCACTACTCTTTGAAAGGCCTGCTGTGATTTCTATGGCATTGTACTCTGTTCTGCGTTCCCCTCCTTTACAAAACAGCTTGGCTCAGTGAGTTTAGTAAGAGAGAGATTCTTGAGCTAAACAGGCTTCAACTCCTACTTTTAGTACTTACTAGCTATATGGCCCTAAGGAAATTATAGACTCTCTGCTTCTTATTCTATTCAGTGAAGCTGATAACAGTACCAATCTCTTGATATTTTGGAAGAATAAAATGAATTAAACATGTAAACTGTTCAAAACAGTGACTGTCCTGTAAATATTTATTATCTTTTCTTATACATATAATCTCTTTCATGTGTAAAAGATAATTAAAATAATCTATAATGAAGTTTATCGCTAATCTGTGAAGTTCTTATAATTTTTCTTTTTTTGCACTTTCTACATTTTGTTTCTACAAACATAATATAGTGAAATAAGAAAACGCCGCATTTGAAAAAATTGTGAAATAATCAAATGTAAACCTTAAGTTGGAACTACTATTTTCTTAGCATTTACTTCATTTCTTGTAATTTTCTTAAGGAGATGAGCATATAAAAATCTATGTTTAACAAAAACTATGTTCCTCTAAAGGAATATATTTGGGAACGTCGAAAAACTGCCCATTAAAACAAGACATGTTCCATTGTCAAAATAATGTCACTGAGTATTGGCAGTGTCCCAGATTGCCATGGCAGAGTCTGATGGAGATTATTTTAATTATCTAGATCAGTGATTCTTAGCTGCATTTGGATATGAGAGAGGTTGCAATGAAATTTCTGAAACTATATTTAAAATATTGTATTATGGCACATTGTTCTAGCTTTCATCACATTCTCAAAGTATTGTGATCCTCAAAAATTCCAAACCATAAGTACTGCTAGATGCCTACCTCCAGATTATTTCCTATTTAAATTCCACAAATGGTAATATATCTCTTTAGAAAACAATTTGGATACTGAACATCTTAATTTTGTAAAAATTTTTTAAAAAGGAAAGTCATCAGATTACCATGATTTTTATTTTGTGTATTTCTGCATTTTTATAATTTTCTATGAACACATATTAATTTTCAGATGAGAAAAAGAAGTTATTTTAATTCAATACACAGTTCAGTTTTCACTAGTATATCTCAATTTTTATACACCTTCCTCTTCTCACTCCCTTCCCATCTCAGATGAAAAAGACTTGATGAAATTCTCAAACAGATAAGCGAGGCGCCAACACTGGCAACTTAAATGTCTGTTACTTCCCTCTCTTACTACCCCATGCAGTGATAACTTCCTTTTGTGAGCTGGAGTTTACATCCTGGAGTTTCAGGAGGCATGCTACCCATGGATTAATAGTTAAGAATGTGGACTCTGGAGGCAAGGTACCTGAAATATATACCAGGTCCACTATAATCCAGCTCTTTGTTTTAGTTATCTCTATGGGAAACAAGAACAGTAATCATACCAACTTCATAAAACTATCATTATAAACACAATGAATATAAATAAAGTGCTAAAAACAGGGTCATATATAAAACAGTGACATTATAAAAACGAAAATATACTCCCCTTCCCATTCTTTTTCCTTCTCCTCTTCCTTATTGTTCTTATATGTCCTACTTACCTTTCCATTTTTATCTCTCCCTATTTCTAATAAAAATGTATTCATTTTGTGCATCACTTCAAGTATCTACTGGACATCAGTGATTTAAAGAGAGAGCGTTTATCACTTTTCATATTTTCTCTTTATTAAATCATGTAGGTACTTGATGGATTAATAAGCTGTCTAAGAAGAACAAAAATCAATGGACTAAAATTAAGCTTAGACGTTTTATGTCCAATTGTAAGCTTGCCAGAAAGATACGTACAGAAAGGCAAGTATCTTTTAAGACACATCTTATACATGGTTGTTAACCATAGCTTGTTTACTGCTATTACTACCACCCCCACTAATACTTCCACCACCACCCTACATGGCATTTATATACTACTTATGAAAAAAATAGTAAATGCTATCATTTATTGACTATTGACCTAGGCTATAAAATGGTCCCTTAAGGTCTCCATGTCCTAATCCCTGGAATATAGGAATATGTTACCTCATATGGTGAAATGAATTTTGCAGATATGATTAAGAATATTGAAATAGGTAGATTATCTTTGATTATCTGGCTAGGTCTAATATAATCACAGGGGGCCTTATAAGAGAGAGGCTGGAGATCCTATGACTGAGAACTATATGACAAAGGAAACAGAAATTTGTTACTATGAAGTTGGAGGAAGGTACCATGAGCCTGCGAAAGTAAGGTATGTAGTTCTAGAAATCAGAGAAAGCAATGAAAAGGATTTCCTCTCAGAGCCTCCAGAAGGAAGGTTCCTGGTATATCCTTCAGTTTAGCCCAGTGAAACTGATCTCAGAGTTCAGACCTCTAGAACAGCAAGAGAATCAGTTAATGTTGTTTTAAGACATTAATTTTGTGGTAATTCGCTACATTAGCAATAAGAAATTAATAAAACCATTTCCTATGTTTAAAGGCTTGGGCTGTGATCTTGGCATGCATAATTTCAACACTCAGTTGAGTGTTTCTCTTGGCTCAGAGAAAGGGCAGCTGGTTTATTACCAGGTCTACCTAGTCCCTTGTGTTTAGGAAATGCACACTTTATACAAATGTGCACAGTAGTCCCAATTACCCAATTCTAGCTTTGACAGCAGATTTTCAGAGGCCATAGTCTTCACATAAAAATAAAACATGGTTTACTCATACTAAAATTTTATTTTAGGGTACATAGGTTATACTTTAAACCATGTTGATCTCACTTTTATCTCCTAATATTCAGCCCAAGAAATTAAAGTTCTGACCAAATGTATTTTGATAGCACAAGTAAAGGAATAGAGATATCTTCTAAGGGTAGCTTCTGGATAGATAGACATCATAGAAAAAGAGATAACTTGACCAAGAATTAAAAAAAACAAAACCAAAAAAAAAAAAAAAAACAAAGCCAAAACTAGGTCACAAAGCTGCAAACTTGCACATATGAGCAACCCAGCTATTGGATATCTCCAAAGGTAGCAGAATTCCATTATGAAATCTGTAGAATGTTATTATGTCATGAAATATACATCTTTTACATTTTCCTTTTGACACATGCAGATGAAGAAGTTCCTGGTGTGATTGCATTTATGAAAAAGTTGATGGCTGGGTGTTAAAATGTGAAAAGTGACAGCAATTTTTCAAGCAGAAAAAAAACCTTCAGAATACTAATGAGAGAAGACAGTGTGAATGTAGACTTGGTAGGCATAGCTTTTATTTTCTCATCCTTGACAAAAACATCACATCCTGAAAATGGTATCTACAAAGGATAAGGAAAGGCCAAATTGTGTGTTTCTTTGACAGAATATTACATGCAAATAATGGGCTTTTTCTACAGCCTTTCCATTTACATTAGTTTCGAACAATGATCACATGCAACTCATGAATATTCTGATTTTTTATTGCATACCAATGTATGATTTTTGTAAATGGTCACAGGTGCAAATTTTGCATGAGCAATCACAATTACTGCTGTGATTGAAAACACTGTGCATGTAAGAGAGGCAAAGAGGTGATACAGTTTTGTAAATGTGTAGAGAATGAATCATTATGCACAGTTTACATGTGAACTGCAAAGACACTTGAATTTGGTGTCTAAAGAAGACACATGAAAAATTTTAAATTGTCAGGTGCTTTTATACAAACTTTGAAGGAATGTTCACATACATGCAAGAGAATTTATTTCAATAGTTTTTCACTGGCAAATGAGGGTGAATTTATAACAGGTAAAGATTTTGATACTTTGAATACTAGATTTACTCTGAAGGATCACAAACAGATTTGCATCTGGTCAGTATTTATAGGCAAGACCTTCAAGGAAAAGGCAATAAGAAACATTAGACTGATTGGAAAACCCATTAAAAGTGTGCATAGCAGGTAGGAGATGCCTACCACATGGACAGGTACTCCCTTAATGATTTGGCATAGAATTTCTTGTTCAGTTTATTTCTAGATATGATTCTTTCTGAGAGAGAAATGTTTGTTGTTTAGTGCTTATTTATTTTACCAAGGAACTAGACTTTTATATTTTATTATCGTTGCAAGGCAAACTTTTACAATTACAAATTCTGTTGTACTTGAAATGATACTTTTGCTTTAGTAATATTCATAACTGTATCTATTAGGTGCTATAAACATGTAGTCAGCTGTTAGATCCTTTGTCTGCAATATCTCTAATTATAACAAAAACTCTTTAATACAGATACTACTTAACACTCATCTCAGTACTATTTTATGTGAATATTTCCTGTGTAATAAGTTCATGACATAATGTTAGGTGGGATATTCCTGTTTTTAGCATTTCTTGTTTGAAATAAAATACAAGTACTCTTTTGAGACTTTTCACTTATCAAATAATAACACATATCAAGTAGTAAGAATAATGAAACAATTCATAATTTCATGTCAGCCGATATCACTGCCCTTTACTTTGCTTACATGTCAGTCCTTGGGAGACACTTGCTTCTATATTTTGGCTGCACATTTGCATATCTTCTAGGAGTTCGATGTGGTATTTCAATACTCTCCCAACCCATGCTGGGCCTATCTTTTGAGAGAGAAAAAGTAGTGCTTACTTTTTGTGGCTGACCAGGAATTTCCCTTCATGCTCCTGTTTGAGTCAACCGCAGTCTTTCCTTTTCTGTATTGATGCCTCACTTCACCTCTTTTCCCTTAGCTCAGACTCCTGTGCCCTAGTTTCTGCCTTCTTGGAAACCATTGGCCATACCCTAGTAGATGGTCCCTTAGGTTGCTCTCCATTTTAAGCACAAACCCCCTCTGAATGTTTAGACGCAAAACAATGAGTAGGGAGTGGCAAAATAAATTTGTTTCTTAGAAAATATTTCCTTTTATGGGGTGCATGGATGGCTCAGTGGGTTAAAGCCTCTGCCTTCAGCTCAGGTCATGATCGCAGAGTCCTGGGATCGAGCCCCACATCAGGCTCTCTGCTCAGCGGAGAGCCTGCTTCCCCTTCTCTCTCTGCCTGCCTCTCTGTCTACTTGTGATCTCTGTCTGTCAAATAAATAAATGAAATCTTAAAAAATAAAACCAAACACCTAACTTAAAAAAAAAGAAAATATTTCCTTTTATTGGCAGTTGTTCTTTTATTTTTTTTTCTTCCAGACACTAAGATTAAATGACCTTTCCTGCTTCATCAGTAGCAGTATCATTTTAAATATCTTCCTTGCAACTTTTGTTCCTTCCCAAATCTAGACTCTGTTGATTTTGGTAAGTCTCATTAGAAAACCCACATTATCTTTTCATTAGTAATTTTTCTGTGGTATTATGTTGTTCTCTTTATTTTACAGCTAAGGCAGCTTGTTCAGAAAGTTTCTTGTCTGAAAAAAATTGAGTGATAAATTATCTAACTCGTGGGACTTTTGAAAAGATTAAAGAACTCAATAAATCTTAGTTATTTATGTTCATTATTAAGGTCATAGGTGAGCCAGATGGTAAATGGCAGTGTTGGTATTTGAGTGGTTTCATTTCTACCATAATTTTCTTTCGATAAAAACTAAATTATTTTTAAATGTAATTTCTGTTGATACAAAACTTTCAGGGAGATAGGATAAGATGGACTGTGGAGCAACCATCTTCCATGTATTTTAACACATTAATCACGAAACATTAAAAATAAAATAAGGAAACAAAAAAATGTGTTGGAACAAAATCAGTACAGAATAACATTTCAACTGTTTAACCCTACGATAGACTGCTATTGATAAAAAATTTTATGTGAGGGGCGCCTGGGTGGCTCAGTGGGT
Source organism: Meles meles (assembly GCF_922984935.1). Lineage (NCBI taxonomy): Eukaryota > Metazoa > Chordata > Mammalia > Carnivora > Mustelidae > Meles > Meles meles. Next base: position 32,107,132 of record NC_060072.1, read on the forward strand.
TAAGCCGCTGCCTTCGGCTCGGGTCATGATCTCAGGTTTTTCATTTGTTGCCTTTCTTTTGCTATTGTAGTCAGATTCAGTGACTACAGTGAACTCATGTTTGTAGTTAGACCTGATGTTACTACTTATCAGCTATAATCTTAGACAAGTTTCTCTCTCTCATTAAGCTTACTATTTCAGCTATAAAATGGTGATCATTAAAACAGATCAGTATTTACTGAGCACTTGGCAAGTGTGTACTACTTTAAATGAACTAGCTCACTCAGATAATTCTCGTGATAACATGTCAGGGCAGAGATGTCAACCTTAGATGCACAACCCTAGGTGCATAATGAGATTCTTATTAAATAAGGAAAACAAGAATTTCTGGACGGGGTGAGGAAACTGACAGCATGAGATGTTTCAAAAATTTCTGAGGTGAATCCAAAGTGCATCTCAAGTTGAAAAACATCAAAAATAGAACTAAGTACTGTTAATATCACATTTTTAGAGCCAGCCTATGTTCCTTGGCTTGGGTCCCTCTTCCATCTTCAGTCCACAACAGTTGCTCAGATCTTTCCCACATTGTATTACTTTGACATGGACTCTTTTTCTGCCCTTACTTCCACTTTTAGGAATTCCTCAGCTAAACCATTATAATTCCCTGGTTGTAGGGTCAGTTGTTTAGCAAGCTTAATTCTTTTTATTTTTTTTTTCAAATTTTTATTTAATAATTCTAGTTCGTTAACATGGAGTGTAACAATTGGCTTCAGGAGTAGAATTTATTTTTTATTTTTATTTTTTAAAAGATTTAACTTATTTACTTGGCAGACACAGATCACAAGTAGGCAGAGAGGCAGGCAGAGAGAGAGGAAGGGAAGCAGGCTCCCTGCCCAGCAGAGAGCTGGAATGCGGGCTCTATCCCGCACCCTAGGATCATGTCCTGAGCTGAAGGCAGAGGCTTTAACCCACTGAGCCACCCAGGCGCCCCACAGGAGTAGAATTTAATGATTCATCACTTACATAAAACACTAAGTGCTCACCACAACAAATGCCCTCCTTAATATCCATCACGCATTTAGCTCCTCCCCTTCCCACCCCCACTCCATCAACCTTCAGTTTGTTCTCTGTAGTTAAGAGTCTCTTATTTGCTTCCTCCCTCATTTTTCTTCTCCCTCCCCTGTGTTCATCTGTCTTGTTTCTTAAATTCCACCTATGAGTGAAATTATATCATATTTGTCTTCTCTGACTTATTTCGCTTAGCATAATACACTCTAGTTCCATCCATGTTGTTGCAAATGCCAAGATTTCATTTGAACGGACCTATAACCAGCAAAGAAAGTGAATCAGTAATCAAAAATCTCCCGAAGAACAAAAGCACAGGGCCAGATGGCTTCCTGGGGGAATTCTACCAGACATTTAAAGAAGTTAATACCTATTCTTCTCAAAGTGTTTTAAAAAATAGAAATGGAAGGAAGATTTCCATTCTACAAGGGCAGCATTACCTTGATTCCAAAACCAGACAAAAACCCCACTAGAAAGGAGAATTACTGGCCAATATCCCTGATGAACATTGTTCCAAAAAATAACAAGATACTAGCAAATTGAATCCAACAGTACACTAAAAGAATTATTCACCATGATCAAGTGGGATTTATTCCTGGGCTGCAGGGGTCGGTCTGTGTTCACAAATCAATGAATGTGATATACCACATTTAATAAGAGAAAGGATAAGAGCCATATGAGCCTGACAATAGATGCAGAAAAAGCACTTGACAAAATACAACATCCATGCTTGATAAAAGCCTTCAACAAACTAGGGATAGATGGAACATACCTCAATATTCTAAAGGCCATATACAAAGATCCACAGCTAAAATCTTCCTTAATGGGGAAAACCTGAGAGCTTTTCCTCTATGGTTAGGAACAAAACAAGGACGTTTATTCTCACCAGTGGTATTTAACATAATACTAGAAGTCCTAGTCTTGGCAATCAGACAACAAAAAGAAATAAAAGACATCCAAATTGTCAAGGAAGAAGTCAAACTTTCACTATTAGCAGATGACATGATACTCTACGTGGAAAACCCAAAACAGTCCACCAAAAAATTGCTAGAACAGATAAAGGAATACAACAAAGTCCAGTCACTGGATATAAAATCAATGTATAGAAATCTGTTGCATTTCTATACACCAATACTGAAGAAGCAGAAAAAGAAATCAAGGAATGGATCCCATTTACAATTACACCAAAAACAATAAGGCACCTAGGAATAAACCTAACCAAAGAGGTTAAAGATCCGTACTCGGAAAACTATAGAACACTTACAAAAGAATTGAAAGTGACACAAAGAAATGAAAAAACATTCCATGCTCTTGGATTGGAATAAAAAATATTGTTGAAATGTCTATAGTACTCAAAACACTCTACACATTTAATGCAATCTCTGTCAAAATACCACCAGCATTTTTCACAGAGCTATAACAAACAATCCTAAAATGTATATGAAACCACAAAAGATACCAAATAGTCAAAGCAATTTTGAGAAAGAAAAACAAAGCATCACAATTCTGGACTTCAAGCTATTATTACAAAGCTGTAATTGCCAAGACAGTCTGGTACTGGGATAAAAACAGACACATAGATCAATGGAACAGAATGGAAAACTCAGAAATGGACCCACAACTCTATGGTCAACTAATCTTTGACAAAACAGGAAAGAATGTCCAATGGAAAAAAGACAGTCTCTTCAACAAATGGTGTTGGGAAAACCAGACAGCAACATGCAAAAGAACGAAACCAGATCACTTCCTTAGACCATACACAAAAATACATTTAAAATGGATGAAAGACATAAATTTGAGACAGGAAACCATTAAAATCCTAGACGACAACATAGACAGCAACCTCTTTGATGTTGTTGGCCATAGCAACTTCTTATTAGACATGTCATCACAGGCAAGGGAAACAAAAGCAAAAATGAACTATTGGAATTTCATCAAGATAAAAAGCTGTGCTGTGAAGGAAACAATCATCAAAACTAAAAGGCAGCCTATGGAATGGGAGAAGATGTTTGCAAACAACCTTGATTCTTCTTAATGTTGCAACATAATAGATTTATAGATTCTTGGGGTTAGGATGCAGATATTTTGGGGGGAGATGTTTTTCTGCCTTCCGTCTTTGATGGTTCTTCCTCTTCTCCAGGCATCTTAACGTTACTGTGTTGTCTTCTCTCTTCTTTCATTCTTTTGGCACTCTTATCTTTAAAAACCTGAAATGTCATCTATTCAACAGACTTCCAAATGTGTATCTCTAGCCCCAATCTTTTTTCTATCTTCAAGACTAGAATATCTATGTACTTACATCTCTATTATATTAGATATTAGTAGATATTTCTAACTCAGTGTATTCCAGATGAAAATCTCGATGTGTACCCTCAGCATGCTTTCCCTAAATCTGCTTCATCTCAAAGCATTCACCATGTCACATGATAGCAATTCCATCTTTCTTGTGAACTCAAGTCAAATATCTTAGAGTCATCCCTAACTCTTGGCTTTCTCTCACACACCTTATCCCCAGCCCATAAGGAAATTATGTTTCCTAGGTCTTCAAAATGAAGGAAGGGCCTACAGAATGTCTCAAATTTCCAGAAAAACAAGCACCTCTTGATTTTTAAGTCAAACTTTAGGGAATGCATGTATCTCTCAAGAGAGGCCCACATTTTTCAGATGAATTTTACATAAGAAAAAAATTCTATCCTTATCCTGAAAACCCAGTTCAATAAAATCTTAAACATTTCTTAAATGTTTAACACTTTAATAAAATACATTAACAAATATTTTAACAGAACATTTTTAATTAACAGTTTAGCAAAATGATGTGTGAGGAAAATCTTGAATACATTCCAAATCCAATTTATAGGATGTCAGAATCATGTGGAGACATTTAAAAAAGAGTTTCAGTGAAAGAAATGACCCCTCAGGTTTTTCTAGTGCTAACCAGTGAAATTACTGACAAAACACATTTTTGTCAACATCTGTAGTATTTAGTAATTACAGAACAATCTGCACCCTGACATAATAATTACTTTATATAGGTTTTATAAAATTATATTTTATTTACTGTGTTTTGGTAATACATTAGGTTTTAATAATTTAAATTAATGAGAAAGAACATTTTGAGTAGAAAGTCTGACTTTCCGGAGTAGGTCACTTATATTAAGAAAGCATTAGTCGTATATCCAGAATCTGACCATTTTTCAACACCTCCACTACTTCTGCCCTGGTATGAACCTCCATTATTTGTCATTAGGATGACTGCAGTTACTTTCCCAACGGGTCCCACTGGCTTTACCCCCACTTACCCCTTCATGCCCTGATACCTGTCTTTCCTCATGTTCCTCCTCTGCTCAAAACCCTGCAGTGGCCCTTCATGGTAGTTAAAGCCAAAGTCCCTATAATAGTCTACAAGGACCCACATTATTTACCGTTCTATCCCATCCTTACTACCTGGACCTTTCCACACTTTTCCCCTATCATGCTCCTTAACTCACTTACTATGTTTAATGTTTATTGTTTGTCTCCATTAGCTAAGATATAAACTCCATGAGGGCAGAGGCTTTTTGTGCATTGAGGAATATCAGGTTCCTTGGATAGTGTCTGACACACAGCTATGGTCAATAAACAATTGTTAAATTAGTGATTGAATTTATAAATGAATTCTTTCCATTTGATGGAGTATCAGCTGCTTGCTACTCTTCCCCACATCCTGGATCTTTGTGTTTATCCTTTCTGCTTTACTACTATACCATTATCCCTTCTTTCCTTTTTCTTCTCCTGTATGCCAGATTTGGCTTTATCTTTCTTTCTTTTTGTCTTCCTTTTTCTGCGATGATTATTCTGAATACATGAAGACTGAGCTTTGAGGTAAGTCTCTGGAATTAAACATGATTACAGATTTACTTTTTCCATGTATGTGCTTAAATTTAGAGTATAATAGAATATAAAATAGACAAAGAAATTACCTTGAGATACAAGAGATAAAAAAAATATCTTTTTAGAGGCTAAATGAATTTCTGTATATTTATGTTTTCAGTCAATATTTGTTGAATGAATCAGTGAATAGTGAAAGTGTCCTCATTAAGAAACCAGTTGCTTGGTAATATATATTTTAAGAATCGTGAATTATTTTAAGAATTGTGTTTGCGACAATAATATCAAGACAAATTACATTCCAAAATGTATGTCTGTTTAGAAGGATTTCACTGTAGGTGGATTATTTGATCTATCTTCTTCAGAATGTAATGATGCTAAGTGGAAGGACAAAATGAAAGCCTTGTTGAGTATTTCAGGTTTGAGACGATTTATGAGAGTCCTTGGAGAAATCTGTTTTATTTTACTTACTCTACAGATATTTATGGAACACATACGATGTGGTATACACAATATTAATAGTTGGGGTGCAGGGAAAGTGAAGGGCTTAGTTTGAAAGAACCCAAGAGTGGAGAGCAGACACACCTGTAAACAATAGTAACAAAGGTGATAAGGGAAGTATGCACATGAGTTATGTAGTTTTAGAGAGGGAATACCAAATCTGTTTGAGTGATTTTGTTACAATTCCATAGAGGAAGTGTTGTTAGCTTTAAGACCTGAAAGATAAGTAGGAGTTGCAATGTGAAGAGGGAAACTCACATTCAGAAGACAGGCGAGCAGTTCAAAATGCTCCTGCCTTAGAACGAGAGAGTTAAATTGCACAGGTGGGTGGAGGCCATGAATTCTTGAAAATATTTAAATATCAAAGCTGTGATTAAATAGCTTTAAAATGATTTTCCTTATGTAGCTAGAGACTCTAATAAGTTAAGAGCAGCAATATATGCTATAAAAGAAGAGATAGTCAAATGACATAGTTAAACAGTTATACTACCTCTGTACTTCTATTTATTTTTTATATTTTTTATTGAAGTATGGTTGACATATATTCAATATGCCATATATCAATATGACAATATTATATTAGTATAATATGTATATTAGTATAATATGACAACATTATATTAGTTTCAAGTGTACAGCATAGTGATTTGACATTTATATGCATTACAAAATGATCACCACAATAAGTCTGGTTACCATCTGTCACGATATTATTACAATATTACGGACTATATTCTCTATGTTGTACTTTACATACTTGTGACTTGACTTATTATATAACCAGAATTCTGTACCTAATGATCCTCTTTACGCTTTTGCCCATCTGTGGCAAGGGAACAGTACTAGCAAAGGTAGATGGAGAGTGTTAGAAATGATAACCTCCAGTCAGCTAATAGAAGACTGCTTCTTTTTATTTCTCAAGAAAGTACCTCCAGATCCCTTCCCCACCAGCACACACACTAAAATTAGTCAATAAATCTCCTTTATGTATGACCCAGGCACTTTACAAACTGCTGCCTCTGTGCTGGTTCTATGAGTGAGTGGGTTTGTGCACAAATCTTTAGAAGCAGGGGCTTGGTTTCCTAGAAGTCCTCCAGCTCTCGCAGAGTTAAGCATCTCTGGTTTCAAAAAGCCAGGCATTACGAGGGCTCATCTTTCCAGTGTAGATTTCCCTGGTCTGGGGTGCTTGATGAGGGGTTTAAACCCCTCACTCCTCAGGAAGCACCTCCGCACTTGTATTCCTTCCACAAACGGCTTCCCACTCCAGGGTTGTGGTTCCTGGCCAGAGTGTGTCTTTGTTTCTCTTACCCATCTCAGTGTGGCTTTTTCATCATGTCTTTAGTCGTAGAAGAGCTGTTCTGCTAGTCTTCAGGCTGTTCTTAGAGTTCTATGAATAGCTGTAATTTTAGTATGTCTGTGAGGAGGTGCACTGGGGATCTTCCTACTTTGCCATCTTGATCTATTTACTTATTCAACGTTCTATTTTACATAGAAAAAATATGTGTACTATCAAAATATAAGTTGTATGAATTGAAGTAAAAATACAAGTATAGATACTATACATATTAGTTGTATAATGAAGTATAGGTAATATGGATTATTTAGGAAGTACCTTTAAAAGCACTGTGTGTTTTTTAAAAATTATCTTCCTACAATATTCTTTGATTAATGCATGCATCCTTTCATTAATTCTATTAACATTTTGGGGCGCCTGGGTGGCTCAGTGGGTTAAAGCCTCTGCCTTCAGCTCAGGTCATGATCCCAGGGTCCTGGGATTGAGCCCCGCATCCGGCTCTCTGCTCAGCAGGGAGCCTGCTTCCTCCTCTCTCTCTGCCTGCATCTCTGCCTACTTGCGATCTGTCAAATAAAAAAATAAAATCTTAAAAAAAAAAAAATTCTATTAACATTTTTTCTTTGCTGCATGCCAGGCATTATATCTGAACAGATGAATTACTCCATAGTAATAACACTGATTTTAAATATTATACTCAAACTTCCATATCCAATGAATCTGTATGCATACTAAATACTGCTGCCTTTTCCAAAATTATTTTGTAATTTTTTTTGGAGGGGGAATTGCCACAGAAAGAGGTTTTAAGCTGTGCAACCAAATTAGTTTTCATTACTTTAGATTTATTCCTGACCCAGACTCTAATGTTTGTCCTGATCATCAAATTTATTCCTAATGCTTGCCTCCAGATGATTCTGAGATGTTTTCAAAATTAAATCAGGGACAAAATTAAATCTCAAGGGACAGATATGTTTTACCATTATGGATATTTAAGTACATGTGCTATAGGCACAGATAGTTACCTAAATATTTTGAGTAATAATATTTCTGTTAGAATAAATAAGTAGCCTCTTTAAGTGAGTACTTCAAAAGTAAAAAAGTCATATAAATGACCAAGTATTTGTGTGCTTATTAAAATTAATCAATTGCATTTCTTTGGAACCAGACTCAGTATGTAACCAGGAAGAATTTCAATTCAGTAATATTTCTTTCAAACATTTTGCCTGAATTGAAAATAAATGTAACAGTTGTGAAATTACTTCACTATAAAAAGCTAAGTCCTGACATGTTAAAAATTGTTCTTGATTTTTATAAAATATAATACTTAGTAATTAATAAAATGTTAAATTTAGAAGTGTAACAGACCATTCATTTTAGATTTTGAAATCCTTACATCTTATAATCAGCATATTATTGAGTGACATTCAGCCACATTATTTGGCCTCTCTGGGACCATGACAGTAGCTTCCTGATGTTAGTGAAAATTAATTTATTAATTAAATTGTGCCTGGTAAGTCCGTTATTATTATGTCAATTTCTTTACATTTCTGCAACGATAGAATGAAGTTTGATATAATATAAAAAATCAAACCACTTTAAATTCTATCACAATGTTAATTTAATTTTACAGGAAAGATCATTTCTGTTGATAAAAGCAAAAGCACAGTCTTCTTATGACAGGTTGACTTTTAATCATTACCATTATGTTTTTTTGTTAAATAAATATTAAATTCCAGAATTCACCGACTTCTGTTCTTATTCAAAGGAATACCCATCTTTGAAATTCTCCTCTCAAGGCAAGCATATCAAAGGGATCTTGGAGAAGCCACAGATGTGTCTAATCAAATGGAGAGTATAAATAATAAAGTCAACAGGAAATTTTATCACAGGAATGTAAAGAAAATATCCTGTGTGTCACTGATATTTGCCGAAGTGTGACACATAATTGGAATATACAATTGGAAGACCTGTCTTAGTTTTAAAAATAATTTTAATAGAATAAAGGGAGGTAGCAATGCATGTTAGCTGAGTATCCTACTTTATTAAAAAAAAAAACATTGAAAGTGGAAGTTGGGGTAAAATTAAATAGAAGATGTGAATGAAACCACAAAAAGAGCTATCACAAAGTTGAGATATTAAATAACGGTGTGGCAGTGAACTTTCAGCTATCCGAAAGAATGAGAAATACCATCTTGCTTAGAACTTTCCTATTTGGGGGCGCCTGGGTGGCTCATTTGGTTGAGCATCTGTCGTCAGCTCAGGTCATGATCTTAGGGTCGTGGGATAGAGACCCACATCAGGCTTCCTGCTCAGTGGGGAGTCTGCTTCTCCCTCTCCCACTGCCTGCTGCTCCCCACTGCTTATGCTCTCTCTCTGCCTCTCTGTCAAATAAATAAATAAATCTTTTTTAAAAAATTCCTATTTGCCCTGCTGAATATTTCATTGATGAGGTGAACAAAGCATTTAGGAGAATTGCTTCACTGGATCTAATTTCCATTATCAGGAAAGAACTGATTTATAATAGACAAAACATATAGAAAGTGATATTGTGATTTCAGAGCCCATAATAACCAAGGAGTGGTATGCTGGACACATCAGTCATGAGCCCTAAATCATCGATTCCCACACAGGGCTGTTCTTCTAATCACTTGGAAAATAAGGTAGGATATAGGTCTTTAGGTACCTCTTCAGATGGACTGAAATCAGAATGTTTGCAAATGGAGAAAAGAAATCTGTATTTCTAGGGTTCTTACAGATAATCCTGCTGGGGAATCAGGTTTCCTTGATAATTTTTAGAGAAACTGGTAGGAGTTTTTCTCCCAGATTGAAATGGTTTACCTTTAATCACTGGTACTCTGGCTCCACCAGGCTTTCTGGGAGTTGTCCTGTTCCTTTGGATGCAGAAAGGGTTGCACTGAGAAGGGAATTAAGGATTAACCTGTTGGATATCTAAAATAGAGAACTCATAACAAAAGAGATAGCTTCCCAATATCCTGCAGATCTTCGTTTTTAGGTTGTTGGTTTGTTTTGTTTTTAATGAGAGTGACAGACAGTGGAGAAGAAAATTAATCTCCCCTTACCTAACTTTCAGGAAATCAGACAAGTGTAGCCTAGCACAGGAAGGCTATCTGTTATATTTCAGTGCCATTCTCTCAGGCTTTTACCTAGAGGAAATCTCTCCCACGTCTGGCAATTGGCTGACTGTCAGTCATAGTTTTCTGCATTGGGAATTTTCGAAATTTTCTGCCTTTTATGTGTTTATTAGTGGAAGTTGGAAGAAGATGCATCAGGGACTGCCAGCCTGATCCTATTTTAAGCCTAACTTCTGCCTCATTGATTCTATGTGACAGACACAATTGTTTTGCTTCCATTGTCTCTGTCTTGAAATGCCCTATGAACCAACAAGAAATAAAAAGGAACAGAACTGTGAATATTCTGTTTGTTTATGTAAATTTTAGTCCCTGTTAAAAATATGAAATAAGATCTTTTGACTGCACTTTAGAAGTCTTAGCTAAATGAGGTCAACAATTATAGTCCCTTGAAAATCACGATCTAATAAGCTTAGATTTTGTATCGTTGACTTAAAATTTACAGACTCTCTCTCTTACATTACTTTATTTGAAAGCATTGATATTCACTCTTATTCCCTCACTAAAATGAAGATATAGTGATACCTGGGTCCGGAGAAGTTAAATAACTTGCCCAAGTCCAGGCAGTGAACAGTTTTCCAGATGAGTGATGAGTTAGATAATTATTTTAAATTCATTCATTGAAAAATTGGGTTCTATGTTCATCAGAACTGTAGAACTCCAAATATTGTTCAACAATAATAATTCCTGAAGCATAATACATTAAAAAATAAACAAATTTTAAAGAAATAGCTATCAGATAGGCAGGATACTAACAAGAAAAGATGCCAGAAAACATAGTGCAACAGGAAAATAACAACCTAGGTTTCCAAATTAGCCAAGCTAACATTTAAAAATAAAAGCAAAATAAATGTATTTTCAGGCAAACAGAAACTTAAATGTTTTCTGTAGAATTTTCCCTGAAGAATTACAAAAGGATATTCTATATCCTCAGTACTAATCCAGAGAGAAGAAGCTGCATTAATAAAGCAACAGTGAACCAAAATATTGGCAGATGATGAGCCAAAAATATAGTAAAAAATAATAGTCCCAGAAACAGAATAATGAGAAAAACATGTCTTACACTTTGCATATGTATATTTGAAACAAGGTAGAAGTAGAGTAATAAATAATAGTAAGGAAGTTCTGAAATGAGGGAGGTTGAAGAGAAGCTAAAATATACTATTTTCCTTACTTTACTGAGAGGGAAGATAGACGTATCTTTATACTTTCTTAATTTGAATTAAATATTGCTGTTAAGAAATTTAATTGACTTTTCTAGTAATGTCACGTAATTCAGAACTACCTTATCATTGACTTCAACTGAAAAAGCTGGAAAAATGTTAAAACAACACTGAATGTAAAACCTCCTTGCAGGCATGAGAAAATTAGCAGTATTAAAGAATTACTGGATGAAGAAGACAGAAATCCACAGTGTTCATTCATGTATTTCTTCCGTGAAAGCATTTGCTGATTTCACATAAAGGCAAGCCAAAAAGATGAGAAACCGAGCTGCTCATTTAGCAACTTATTGGGCTATCAGGACAAAATCCAGACCCATATTTTCTTCTTTAGACCCTGAAGAGCTATACTCTCAACAGAGCAGAAGGAAAGAAAAGCAGATCCTGACAGAACTTCAACTACCTGTGGAAATGTAGCTAAATTTGTGTTGAGACACCTGTTAAGAGAAAGAAGAGCCGAACAGTAAAGCCTCCATCTTGAGAATACAGGAACTCTACTTAGAGAAATATATTCTAGAGTGCTGTTTTTCATTTTCTTAAGTGTACAGCCCACCATAAGCATTCCATTTTACAGGGGGATCCGGTAACACGTACATGTAAATGTTAAATTGACATGTGCTTCATGATACACAACTTACACTTAAGTATGTGTTATATTCTTTTATCCATTATTTTACTTTCTTCTACCTTTTAAATGATGATAATGAACAACTAAATTAATTTTAGAACCTACTACTGACTCACAACTCAAAGTTCTAAAAACATTACAACAGAGAATCTCTCAACTGGGGATTAGAAAAGAGGCATCAATAGAGAAGATGTTTTTATTAGAAACATGTTATATTTCATCAACATAGAAATTAACTATATATTTTATGTGTTCAGTTCATTGTGTATGTTATACCTACAAAAGAGTAAAATACAGAATAAAAATGAAAACCAACTATATAGTAAAATAGATTTTCCAAACTTGTAAGGCAGTATATTTGAAAATTTCAATGAAATAGATGAATTCTAGAAATATATATTCAAAACTGAAGCAATAATTAGAAGAATATTCAAATGAACCAAACCTGAGATTTAAATTAAAATATTAACAATAACTTTAGTACTTGTCCCATCTAGATACTATTCACATAAGGTTTTATCTACATATCTATCTTACACCTTTCTATTTCTCCCAAAAAAAAGATTATGAGAGACAGAGAGGGAGAGAGCTAGGAAACACTTTTTATGAATGTGTAATATTACTGATACCAAAGCAGGCAGGAAATTAATATTATAATGCAGTTATAATACAAAAAATTGCTGGCTAATTGCCAGTGAGCAAATTGGTAATCCAACTAACTATGTATTCAAACACATACACAAATACACATAGGTATTTCACGAGCAGTTGATTTTATCCTAGAGATAATATGAGTGCTCAAAATAAGAAATTACCAATGTAGTGCACTGTATTAATGGACTAAATGAGAAAATTAAACCTCAGCATGGCTTTCCTGAGGGCAGAGTATACTTCCCTGTATCATCGACTTTGATTGAGTTCAACAGAGACATCAATGCCTTGCATATGAAAGGGCAGGAAGTAAATGTGTTTTAAACTAGTGAGAATTCAGAACTATTTATTCTACAGCATTGTTGCAGAACAATGTAATACAATGAGCAAATTGTGGGGTATACAGAAGTTTGATTACATTATTAGAAAAATTAATGATTTAGATTTTTAAACTGCAAAGAGGATAGTTCTTTTTTTTTTTTTTAATTAACATATAATGTATTATTTGCCCAAGGGATACAGGTCTGTGAATCGCCAGGCTTACATACATCACAGCACTCACCATAGCACATATCCTCCCCAATGTCCATAACCCAACCACCCTCTCCATCCCTCCTCCCCCCGGCAACCCTCAGTTTGTTTTGTGAGATTGAGTCTTTTATGGTTGGTCTCCCTCCCGATCCCATCTTGTTTCATTTTTTTTCCTTCCCTATCCCCTAAAACCCCCACTTTGCCTCTCAAATTCCTCATAACAGGGAGATCATATGATAATTGTCTTTCTCTGATTGACTTATTTCGCTCAGCATAATACCCTCTAGTTTCATCCACGTCATTGCAAGTGGCAAGATTTCATTTCTTTTGATGGCTGCATAGTATTCCATTGTGTATATATACACCCCACATCTTCTTTATCCATTCATCTGTTGATGGACATCTAGGTTCTTTCCATAGTTTGGCTATTGTGGACATTGCTGCTATAAACATTTGGGCACATGTGCCTCTTTGGATCACTACATTTGTATCTTTAAGGTAAATACCCAGTAGTGCGATTCCTGGGTCATAGAGTAGCTCTATTTTCAACTTTTTCTAAAAAAAAGATTTGTATTTATTTATTTGACAGACAGAGATCACAATTAGGCAGAAGGCCAGGCAGGGAGAGAGGAAGGGAAGTAGGCCCCTGCTGAGCTGAGAGCCTGGTGCTGGCTTGATCCCAGGACACTGGGATCATGCTGAGCCAAAGGTAGAGGCTTCAACCCACTGAACCACACAGGCGCCCCTATTTTCAACTTTTTGAGGAACTTCCATGCTGTTTTCGAGAGTGCCTGCACCAACTTACATTCCCACCAACAGTGTAGGAGGGTTCCCCTATCTCCCCATCCTCGCCAGCATCTGTCGTTTCCTGACTTGTTAATTTTAGCCATTCTGACCAGTGTGAGGTGATATCTCATTGTGGTTTTGATTTGTATTTCACTGATGCGAAGTGATGTGGAGCACTTTTCATGTGTCTGTTGGCCATCGGGATGTCTTCTTTGCAGAAATGTCTGTTCATGTCTGCAAAGAGGATAGTTCCTAGAATAGACCCTTGTGTTAAAAGTAAGAAACTGTACTTATAGTAAAATATATATCAAATATATATTTCTGGCGTACTTATACAATTAATCACCCATTTTACTGATGCCTGTCAGGAACATTTTTATGGAAATAGAGGTAGGAATGGTAAAATGAAGTATAATAAGAGAGGTTTTTGCACAGAATAATGGAGATAATGTGTCATGAATCTTACCTGAGGTCTAAATGAAACATAAATCTTAACAAATATATTAAAATATTAACCATAATTAATTCTGGGTCTTGGGAATTTAGATTTTTGTAATATTATTTTTTATAATTTAGTGTGTTTTTCAAAGTCTTTAATAAAATCAACCTTTCCTTTTTGCATTCTCGAATTACATAGGCATTTAGACTTTCTTCTCTTTATCTCATACCTCCATACATTCATTGCTTATGTTATATAATAGTTCATTATGCTATTTTCTTACTCTTAATATTTTGTAACTGTCTAAAATCACTTAACAACAGAGAGTCTGGCAGTATCATTTTCCAAGAAAATGTTCTTAAATTGCATTAAATATATTGTCCTAATATTTCTCTTATATATATCAAATTTGCAGTAAGTTTTTAGAGTCAAAGTTAAAAATTATTTTCTTATGAATATAAGCTTAGCAGGTGTTATTTAAAAATGTATATTCTTTCTCCTCTGCCATACCATCATTTGTCTATTCATGGCAATATGGATATACCTAACAGTCACCTAATCCAGGTAGCATCGACTCTTTCTTACAACCCTCAACATAGTGAAAACTCTTTGAGATGCCTTGTTCACTGTGTACATTCAGTGCTTGCTACACAGAGCACTGAATACATACATGTTGAATAAATTAGTTACCATAGTTAATAATAACAAAAATAACTGGGGCACCTGGGTGGCTCAGTGGGTTAAGCCTCTGCCTTCGGCTCAGGTCATGATCTCAGGGTCCTGGGATCAAGCCCCGCATCGGGCTCTCTGCTCAGCAGGGAGCCTGCTTCCCCCTCTCTCTCTCTGTCTGCCTCTCTGCCTACTTGTGATCTCTCTCTCTCTCTCAAATAAATAAATAAAATCTTTAAAAAAAAAAGATACATTAAAAAAAATAACCAAGACTAATTCAGTAGTTTTCAGTGTAGGAAGTTATCAGTGATGTTGATCCTAACAATACAATTGTAAGGCGGTTTTTATTGCGATGTTGCAGGGGAAATGATTACATACCAAGAAGCCTAAGTAACTTGCTTGAGGTCATTAGGTTAGTACTTCAAAGATCCGTCATAGGATTTTATGTCTTCTGATACCAAGAGATCCATAGATAATTTAATATATTTTCAGTTTTACTACAGAAACCCTCAGAGTAATAAGTAATGCAGTATTAAAGAAAATATCACAAAACCATTTCCAGCCTTATCCTCTGTCCTTTGGTTATCCCTAAAGATCAGATTCTGCCCTTTTTTAGACTGTTGGTGGAGGTGAACAACAAAGGGTTTAAAATTGATTAGTAATGTGATTGTAGAAAGTTCTGTATCCTTCATGACTTGTTAGACCTGAAGGGCTAATTTCAGCTTTGGGGGAAAAAATAAATAAAAATTAAATAAATAAATAAATAAAATTTTTAATATCTATATATGTGTGTGTAATAAAACCTAAATTATTTAGAGAGAAATTATATTCAAAGAAGAGAGAGATTAGAAAAATAATTGAATTTTTAAAAATTGTTTTTTTAAGTCTTTAAATATAATGCAAATGCAGTTAATTTTTTTTTCTTTGCTGTGAATGTTGGAATCATACCTTAAAAGTAACGCTTTTCTTGTTTTATGTAGAAGAAATAGTAAGATCGTGGTGCATACATATTAGTTATTAATATTCTTAATTGCATTTGCTATTTAAGCAATTGATCATACCTGAAATATTTAAATATAATACTTTTAATGTTACTCATACCAAATATTATAAATATTACAATATGATAAATAAACTGATTAAGAATCTATTTAAAGCAACCCCTATCTTAAAGATATGGAGGCCTCAGTAACTGGTTTAATTTGTAGGTTTTTAATCTGAGTGCTTTATATCCCCAGAATCCATGGATAGAATTTAGGTGATCTACTAACTGGATGCATAAAACGTCATCTTTATTTTCACTGTTCTCTAATTAAAATTGAGCTTTTCTCCAATCAGGAATTTTGACAAAACCCCTTAGTAGTATTAGCAGTATTACTCAAATAGTTTGATACCTCATTATAGTTGTTACACACAATCTTGAAACATTACTTCTTTAAAATTATGGTAGTTATAAGACCCACCACAAGATAGAAATATTTAATACATTAATCATAAAGTACATACATTATTTTACTATATACACTTAAGCTATTTTATTTATTTTATTTTTTTTAAAATATTTTATTCATTTATTTGACAGGCAAAGATCACAAGTAGGCAGAGAGGTAGGCAGAGAGAGAGGGGGAAGCAGGCTCCTGCTGAGCAGAGAACCCGATGCGGGGCTTGATCCCAGGACCCTGAGATCATGATGTGAGCCGAAGGCAGAGATTTTAACCCACTGAGCCACCCAGGTGCCCCACACTTAAGCTATTTTAAATAGCATTTCAATATAACTATTTTTTATAATTTTGTATATTTTATTTATTCATTTAAATGATTATTCTGATTTATGGAAGGTCCTTAAACTTTATCAGACTGTCAAAAAACTGAAACACTTTTTGGGGGGTTTATATATAACTTAGAAATATTAATATTTGATAGTTTAGAAATAAATTTATAAAAGAAATTTTATATATTAAAGTAAAATTACATATTTGATACATGTTCATTATATTTTTTCTTAATATCATTATGGCCAACAGTATGATGTGCATCCATGCTCAGATGGTGACTTTTAGGAAGTTTCAAAATATGGTAGATAAGTTGACCAGTGTCTGCTGTTAGGGAAATTAGCTTGAGGTTTGTTTGTTTGCTTTTTTGTTTTTTAAACAGTCAGTCACTGAGTTTGATGTAATATTAGAAATCCCTGGTTTGTGAGGCTCTGTGGATGAAGGCTGGCATGTTTCATTTGTAAAACCCCAAAAGAAAGGTTGTTCTAAAACTTTGCAGGGACTAGAAATAGTTGAACAGAGACTAGAGATAGTTATTGTGGAAGTTGACAGGACAATTTAATGAGTTGAGTCCTAGAGTTACATCCCAAAGTCATTAGAAGAATTTCGAAGATCTGGGGTGCCTGGGTGGCTGAGTGGGTTAGAGCCTCTGCCTTCGGCTCAGGTGATGACCTCAGGGTCCTGGGATAGAGCCCTGCAGCATGTCAGCATCAGGCTCTCTGCTCAGCAGGGAGCCTGTTTCCTGCTCCTTTCTCTCTGCCTGCCTCTCTGCCTCCTTGTGATCTCTGTCAAATAAATAAATAAAATCTTAAAAAAAAAAGAATTTCTAAGATCTCTGTGAAATGTCATTTTTTTCCCATTTTATTTATTTTTTCAGCATAACAGTATTCATTGTTTTTGCACAACACCCAGTGCTCCATGCAAAACGTGCCCTCCCTATTACCCACCACCTGTTCCCCCAACCTCCCACCCCTGACCCTTCAAAACCCTCAGGTTGTTTTTCAGAGTCCATAGTCTCTTATGGTTCGCCTCCCCTCCCCAATGTCCATAGCCCCCTCCCCCTCTCCCAATCCCACCTCCCCCCAGCAACCCCCAGTTTGTTTTGTGAGATTAAGAGTCATTTATGGTTTGTCTCCCTCCCAATCCCATCTTGTTTCATTTATTCTTCTCCTATCCCCCTAACCCCCCATGTTGCTTCTCCCATGTCCTCATATCAGGGAGATCATATGATAGTTGTCTTTCTCCGATTGACTTATTTCAATAAGCATGATACGCTCTAGTTCCATCCACGTCGTTGCAAATGGCAAGATTTCATTTCTTTTGATGGCTGCATAGTATTCCATTGTGTATATATACCACCTCTTCTTTATCCATTCATCTGTTGATGGACATCTAGGTTCTTTCCATAGTTTGGCTATTGTAGACATTGCTGCTATAAACATTCGGGTACACGTGCCCCTTCGGATCACTACGTCTGTATCTTTAGGGTAAATACCCAGTAGTGCAATTGCTGGGTCATAGGGTAGTTCTATTTTCAACATTTTGAGGAACCTCCATGCTGTTTTCCAGAGTGGTTGCACCAGCTTGCATTCCCACCAACAGTGGAGGAGGGTTCCCCTTTCTCTGCATCCTCGCCAGCATCTGTCATTTCCTGACTTGTTAATTTTAGCCATTCTGACTGGTGTGAGGTGATATCTCATTGTGGTTTTGATTTGTATTTCCCTGATGCCGAGTGACGTGGAGCACTTTTTCATGTGTCTGTTAGCCATCTGGATGTCTTCTTTGCAGAAGTGTCTGTTCATGTCCTCTGCCCATTTCTTGATTGGATTGTTTGTTCTTTGGGTGTTGAGTTTGCTAAGTTCCTTATAGATTTTGGATACTAGCCCTTTATCTGATATGTCGTTTGCAAATATCTTCTCCCATTCTGTCAGTTGTCTTTTGGTTTTGTTAACTGTTTCCTTTGCTGTGCAAAAGCTTTTGATCTTGATGAAATCCCAATAGTTCATTTTTGCCCTTGCTTCCCTTGCCTTTGCCGTTGTTCCTAGGAAGATGTTGCTACGGCTGAGGTCGAAGAGGTGGCTGCCTGCATTCTCCTCAAGGATTTTGATGGATTCCTTTCTCACATTGAGGTCCTTCATCCATTTGGAGTCTATTTTCGTGTGTGGTGTAAGGAAGTGGTCCAATTTCATTTTTCTGCATGTGGCTGTCCAATTTTCCCAGCACCATTTATTGAAGAGGCTGTCTTTTTTCCATTGGACATTCTTTCCTGCTTTGTCGAAGACTAGTTGACCATAGAGTTGAGGTTCGATTTCTGGGCTCTCTATTCTGTTCCACTGATCTATGTGTCTGGTTTTTTTTTGTTTTTTTTTTTTAATTTATTTGACAGAGAGAAACCACAACTAGGCAGAGAGGCAGGCAGAGAGAGAGGAGGAAGCAGGCTCCCCGCGAAGCAGAGAGCCCGATGCGGGGCTCGATCCCAGGACCCTGAGATCATGACCTGAGCCGAAGGCAGAGGCTTTAACCCACTGAGCCACCCAGGCGCCCCTATGTGTTTGTTTTTGTGCCAGTACCATGTTGTCTTGATGATGACAGCTTTGTAATAGAGCTTGAAGTCCGGAATTGTGATGCCACCAACTTTGGCTTTCTTTTTCAATATTCCTTTGGCTATTCGAGGTCTTTTCTGGTTCCATATTAATTTTAGGATTATTTGTTCCATTTCTTTGAAAAAAATGGATTGTATTTTGATAGGGATTGCATTAAATGTGTAGATTGCTTTAGGTAGCATGGACATTTTCACAATATTTATTCTTCCAATCCAGGAGCATGGAACATTTTTTCCATTTCTTTGTGTCTTCCTCAATTTCTTTCATGAGTACTTTATAATTTTCTGTGTATAGATTCTTAGCCTCTTTGGTTAGGTTTATTCCTAGGTATCTTATAGTTTTGTGTGCAATTGTAAATGGGATTGACTCCTTAATTTCTCTTTCTTCTGTCTTGTTGTTGGTGTACAGAAATGCAACTGATTTCTGTGCATTGATTTTATATCCTGACACTTTACTGAATGCCTGTACAAGTTCTAGCAGTTTTGGAGTGGAGTCTTTTGGGTTTTCCACATATAGTATCATATCATCTGCGAAGAGTGATAGTTTGACTTCTTCTTTGCCAATTTGGATGCCTTTAATTTCTTTTTGTTGTCTGATTGCTGAGGCTAGGACTTCTAGTACTATGTTGAATAGCAGTGGTGATAATGGACATCCCTGCCGTGTTCCTGTCCTTAGCCGAAAAGCTTTCAGTTTTTCTCCATTGAGAATGATATTTGCGGTGGGTTTTTCATAGATGGCTTTGATAATATTGAGGTATGTGCCCTCTATCCCTACACTTTGAAGAGTTTTGATCAGGAAGGGATGCTGTACTTTGTCAAATGCTTTTTCAGCATCTATTGAGAGTATCATATGGTTCTTGTTCTTTCTTTTATTAATGTGTTGTATCACATTGATTGATTTGCGGATGTTGAACCAACCCTGCAGCCCTGGAATAAATCCCACTTGATCGTGGTGAATAATCCTTTTAATGTACTGTTGAATCCTATTGGCTAGTATTTTGGCGAGAATTTTTGCGTCTGTGTTCATCAAGGATATTGGTCTGTAGTTCTCTTTTTTGGTGGGATCCTTGTCTGGTTTTGGGATCAAGGTGATGCTGGCCTCATAAAATGAGTTTGGAAGTTTTCCTTCCGTTTCTATTTTTTGGAACAGTTTCAGGAGAATAGGAATGAGTTCTTCTTTAAATGTTTGGTAGAATTCCCCTGGGAAGCTGTCTGGCCCTGGGCTTTTGTTTGTTTGGAGATTTTTGATGACTATTTCAATCTCCTTACTGGTTATGGGCCTATTCAGGTTTTCTATTTCTTCCTGGTTCAGTTGTGGTAGTTTATATGTCTCTAGGAATGCATCCATTTCTTCCAGATTGTCAAATTTGTTGGCGTAGGGTTGCTCATAGTATGTTCTTATAATTGTCTGTATTTCTTTGGTGTTAGTTGTGATCTCTCCTCTTTCATTCATGATTTTATTTATTTGGGTCCTTTCTCTTTTCTTTTTGAGGAGTCTGGCCAGGGGTTTATCAATCTTACTGATTCTTTCAAAGAACCAGCTCCTAGTTTCATTGATTTTTTCTATTGTTTTTTTTGGTTTCTATTTCATTGATTTCTGCTCTGATCTTTATGATTTCTCTTCTCCTGCTGGGTTTAGGGTTTCTTTCTTGTTCTTTCTCCAGCTCCTTTACATGTAGGGTTAGGTTGTGTACTTGAGACCTTTCTTGTTTCTTGAGAAAGGCTTGTACCGCTATATATTTTCCTCTCAGGACTGCCTTTGCTGTGTCCCATAGATTTTGAACTGTTGTGTTTTCATTATCATTTGTTTCCATGAATTTTTTCAGTTCTTCTTTAATTTCCTGGTTGACCCATTCATTCTTTAGAAGGATGCTGTTTAGTCTCCATGTATTTGGGTTCTTTCCAGCTTTCCTCTTGTGGTTGAGTTCTAGCTTCAGAGCATTGTGGTCTGAAAATATGCAGGGAATGATCCCAATCTTTTGATACCGGTTGAGACCTGATTTGTGACCCAGGATGTGATCTATTCTGGAGAAGGTTCCATGTGCACTAGAGAAGAATGTGTATTCTGTTGCTTTGGGATGAAATGTTCTGAATATATCTGTGATGTCCATCTGGTCCAGTGTGTCATTTAAGGCCTTTATTTCCTTGTTGATCTTTTGCTTGGATGATCTGACCATTTCAGTGAGGGGAGTGTTAAAGTCCCCTACTATTATTGTATTATTATTGATGTGTTTCTTTGATTTTGTTATTAATTGGTTGATATAGTTGGCTGCTCCCACGTTAGGGGCATAGATATTTAAAATTGTTAGGTCTTCTTGTTGGACAGACCCTTTGAGTAGGATATAGTGTCCTTCCTCATCTCTTATTATAGTCTTTGGCTTAAAATCTAATTGATCTGATATAAGGATTGCCACCCCAGCTTTCTTCTGATGCCCATTAGCATTGTAAATTGTTTACCACCCCCTCACTTTAAATCTGGAGGTGTCTTCGCATCTAAAATGAGTTTCTTGTAGGCAACATACTGATGGGTTTTGTTTTTTTATCCATTCTCATACTCTGTGTCTTTTGATTGGGGCATTTCGCCCATTAACATTCAGGGTAACTATTGAGAGATATGAATTTAGTGCCATTATTAGTCTGTAAGGTGACTGTTACTGTATATTGTCTCTGTACCTTTCTGATCTACTACTTTTAGGCTCTCTCTTTGCTTAGAGGCCCCCTTTCAATATTTCCTGTAGAGCTGGTTTGGTGTTTGCAAATTCTTTCAGTTTTTGTTTGTCCTGGCAGCTTTTGATCTCTCCTTCTATTTTCAACGATAGCCTAGCTGGATAGAGTATTCTTGGCTGCATGTTTTTCTCGTTGAGTGCTCTGAATATATCATGCCAGCTCTTCCTGGCCTGCCAGGTCTCTGTGGATAAGTCTGCTGCCAATCTAATATTTTTACCATTGTATGTTACAGACTTCTTTTCTCGGGCTGCTTTCAGGATTTTCTCTTTGTCACTAAGACTTGTAAATTTTACTATTAGGTGACAGGGTGTGGACCTATTCTTGTTGACTTTGAGGGGGGTTCTCTGCATCTCCTGGATTTTGATGCTTGTTCCCTTTGCCATATTAGGGAAATTCTCTCCAATAATTCTCTCCAATAGACCTTCTGCTCCCCTCTCTGTTCTTCTTCTTCTGGAATCTCAATTATTCTAATGTTGTTTCGTCTTATGGTGTCACTTATCTCTCGAATTCTCCCCTCGTGGTCCAGTAGCTGTTTGTCCCTCTTTTGTTCGGCTTCTTTATTCTCTGTCATTTGGTCTTCTATATCACTAATTCTTTCTTCTGCCTCATTGATCCTAGCAGTGAGAGCCTCCATTTTTGATTGCACCTCATTAATCGCTTTTTTGATTTCAACTTGGTTAGATTTTAGTTCTTTAATTTCTCCAGAAAGGGCTTTAATATCTCCAGAGAGGGTTTCTCTAATATCTTCCATGCCTTTTTCAAGCCCGGCTAGAATGTTCAGAATCGTCATTCTGAACTCTTGATCTGACATATTACCAATGTCTGTGTTGATTAGGTCCCTAGCCTTCGGTATTGTCTCTTGTTCTTTTGTTTGTGGTGATTTTTTCCGCCTTGTCATTTTGTCCAGATAAGAGGATACGAAGGATCAAATAAAATACTAAAAGGGTGGCAAAGACCCCAGAAAAATGCGCTGTAACCAAATGAGAAGAGACCGCAAATTGTGGGGGGGAGAAAGGGGATAAAAAGAGGTTCAGAAAAAAAAAAAGAAAAAAATTTAAAAAATAAAACAAATAAAGAAAAAATATAAAAAAGAAAGAAAAAATATATATATTTAGATAAACTAGTCAAAAAACGTTAAAAAAGAAAAGGGTAAAAGTTTTAAAAAATTTAGCAGAAGAAGAAAAAAGAAAAAAAATTGAAAAAGAAAAAAGAAAAAAAAAATTGAAGTAGCCGCAAGACTAAAGAATCATGGGGAGAAAGCCATGAGTTCCGTGCTTTGCTTTCTCCTCCTCTGGAATTGCGCTGCTTTCTTAGGAGTTGAACCTACTTTCCTTGATAGATGAACTTCGTCCTGGCTGGATATTTTGTTGATCTTCTGGGGGAGGGGCCTGTTGTAGTGACTCTCAAGTGTTTTGCCCGAGGCGGGATTGCACCGCTCTTACCGGCGGCTGGACTAAGTAATCGGCTCGGGTTCGCTTTTGGGAGCTTCTGTTCCCTGAACGCTTTCCGTAGAGTTCTGGAGGACGGGAATGAAAATGGCGGCCTCCTAGTCTCTGGCCCGGAGGAGCTGTGATCCTGGGGCCCCACTCCTCAGTGCGTCCCCAGAGGATAGCACCCAATCACTCCCGTATCCCCACTCTAGCCACGCTCCGAGCTCACCCAGCCCGCGACCCATTCAAGGTAACCCCGAGCTGAGAGTTCAGTCCTCAGCTCTGTCTCTGCAGCTGGCTTCTCCGTTCTAATACCTGCGAGCTCTGTGACACTCCGACACCCCCGATCCTTCTGTGACCCTGCGGGACCTGGGGCCACGCTGACCCCACCTGGGCTTCACCCTGAGTTAGCCTCTGGAACAATGTCCCTCAGTGGAACAGACTTTTAAAAGTCCTGATTTTGTGCTCCGTTCCTCCGCCACTTGCCGGGAGACGGTCCCTCCCCCCCTGGTCTATCTTCCCATCGTTTTAGATTCACTTCTCCGCCAGTCCTACCTTTCAGAAAGTGTTTGATTTTCTGTTTCTAGAGTTGCTGTTCTTCTTCTCTTCGATCTCCCGTTGGATTTGTAGGTGTTTGCAATGTTTAGATAAGGTATCGAGCTGATCTCCTGCTACCTGATGTAGTTTCAGCCTGCTACTTCTCCGCCATCTTCTGTCATTTATTTTTATTTTTTTATTTAGACTTTATTTTTTTATTTAGACTTTATTTTTTTTTAAGATTTTATTTATTTATTTGGCACAGAGAGAGAAATCACAAGTAGGCAGATAGGCATGAAGAGAGAGAGAGAGGGAAGCAGGCTCCCGCTGAGCAGAGAACCTGATGTGGCCTCGATCCCAGGACCCCGAGATCATGACTTGAACCAAAGGTAGAGGCTTAGCCCACTGAGCCACCCAGGCACCCAGGAATGCCACTTATTCAACAGAAAAGGATGGAGGTAGATTGAAGGGAACAGATACTTCAGTGAAACTGAGAGCTGTCTTCTATCTTCTAAGAAATAAATTAGCTATTTTCTAAAGTCTCAATAAATTTTCTCTTTCCTAAAGTCTCAGTCAATGGATGGGGCAACATCATGGAAAGTGTCTTTGAGGATTTTTCTAGTGATAGTTCACTCTGAGCAGGACCTCTACATTTTCATTATGTGGTGCTTCTTATCATGGCACAGCTTTGCAACTGCTCTGTCGTATAGCTTTGTGTCTTCATATAACCAATAAGAAGCCAGTGTGGGAATTCCCTGGGGAAAAATTTATTACTACATCTAGAAGTAGTGACTGCTTCTTCGTACTAAAATGAGATATATATTTTTCTCTGCATTTTTTGCCAGTATGATCAACATTTATTTGGGAGAAAACAGCCACCAAACATCACCAGTAATAAAACAGTACACAGACAAACACACACACACACACACTCCCACAAACAAACAAACAAAACACATTTTCGGATCTTACCGTGTATCAAACATGATGTTAGGTTCTGGGGGTACACACTGCCAAGGCTATATTACTGTTCCTTAAGAAATCATTTTGATTACTTTACAATAAACACCCTGATATTATCTGCCCCCCCTTTTAAATTTGTAATTGTATGGGTGTATGGGCTTGCCTTTTATTCTTTTGTTGGTCTATCATCTCTATGTTGCTGATTTCATAATAATGTTACAGTTCAAGATGTATGCTAAAGAACCTGAACTATTTAACCTGTAAATTTCCCTGCATCTTAATGTTACTGATTGTATATTCATTGTGCAGTTCAAGATATACTTCTGTCCATTGTTTCTTCTGTGGATAGGCAGGTGAATTCATTCTCAGGTTCAATCCTTTTGAGAAGACTAAAGGTAATGGTGTGTTATTTCATGAAGAGGCATCATTGTCTGCTTATCTGTATTCTTGTGACAGGTGTAGCTGTAGATGTTCAATGCTTCGATCCATTAATTGATTGGGGTTTGAAATGATGATATTCTACTTCTGTGATTTAAAAAATTTATCAACTAGAAATGCTTTTATCAAGTGGTACTTCCTTTAGACCAGTTATTTGATTTTCCAGTGGTATAGTTCATATCGAAAAGGTAGGACATGCATACTTAATTCTTTCTCTTTTTTTCCAATTATCAATGTAATGAGTGATTACAAACTCATTAATTTGAAAGTTTTTGATGAATTTCAATTCATTGTAATACTTTTTCATACCAATTTTTCAAATTTTTCCATCTTTGACCCTTTGGTGCCTTTAAATGTTAGCCCTGATGTGTTTTTGACATGACTCTAGCAATCTCTGATTCCTTCTTTTGCTATCAAAGTATATGACAAGGTATTTCATGACAATCCTATACATTTACTGCTCATTCCTGGAAATAGACATTTCCCTAAAGAACTGATTTCTCTTGGTGTGGAGTGGTATTGAAAATCTGGGTGGTAGAGATACTTTTTGCTGTTGGGTTGCTAATTTCATCTAGTCCTTCCCAATGGACAGAGTTTGGCTGTGTGTGTATGTGTTTATGGTAATAAAGAACCATGCAAGTAAATTTATGATACTACCAAATTAAATTCAGGATTACAGGGTTTACACTTAACCTTCTCTGTATTACATTGGTATCTCTTTCGTTGCATCCAGAGAATACTCATTCACTTGTACACAGGGGATGATACAATTAGAAAATCTCATGATCATCCATTTACTTTATCCCACATCACAGAGAAAGCAGTTAACAATTTTTTCATAGTATCTCCACATTCTCCACCCATAGTTCATAGTTGACTGTTTGGTTTTCATTCGTTCTTAGTTCAATAAGTAATTATATATTGTGTGCTCATTACCAGCCTTTATATCAATATCTCGCTAGTCATGTTGATTGTCTGTAGCTTGTTCTGTAGTGGATTCTTTAGAAAATAATCTATAGAAATAATAATCCATAAATTTTTGGTGATAAACATTCAGCTGTACTGTTTGCAGTTAAGTCAGTTTTTCTGGATGTAAAAGTCTTTGACTCACATTTTTCCCCCTTTGGGTATCTTAAATATATTACTCTATTTATTTTATGGCATATTGCATTGCTTTTATGACATCTGGTAATAAACTACTCTTTCCCTTATCAGTCACTTGCCTTTTCCCCTGAGATCTCCAAAGGAATTTTTGTTGTTAAAGTCGAGTGACTTTACAAGAATAAAATGATTTGGTTTTTTATTATTCCAGGTTGATATTCCTGGTTATGGTTATGTTGAACATTCTTTTAATATATAAAATATATATGCATATTTTATAAATATATAAATATATTTAATATATAAAATTTGTTTAATTTTAGGAAAATATCTTGAATAATTTTTAGCATTTGTTTTGTTCTTGTATTTGACTTTCTTCTTCAGTGACTGCTATTATAAATCTTTGCTTATTTGCACATTGTTATTTTCTCCCAAATCATTCTTACATTTCTCTTCTTCTTGTTTTTGATTTAAGAAAGTAAGGTCTTATTTTTACTCTCCAGTTTCCTTATTATTGTTTTTATTTGCCCTCTTTTTCCTTCTAGCTTAGTCTTCATTGCTGAAAAGATTGTTTTATTTTCTTTTCCAGAGGTTTTTTTTTTTTTAGATGAAAAAAATAATATCAGTTATAGTTTTCCTTTTAGTTATTTTGGGGTTATGTTCTCCTAATATGATGTCATTGTCTGTAGCAATGCCATTTTGCTCCATATTCTCTTTTCTTTGTCTAGGTTATGCCTGCAGTGTTTTCTTGTGTTTATTTTCAGTGTTTGATTATATTCACTAAATTTTAGAAGGAGTTATGATACACGATAATTTTTTTGTAACTTTAGCCAGTCCCCTTTTCTGTTGTTTTCAAATAGTCTTTGTAAATATGGCAAATTACATTCTGAAATATACCAGTGTTGTCTCTCTTACTTTTATCCCTTTTCTTCATCTATATTTTCCCTTTTCTACTCAATTTTGATTCTGTTTCCTTTCATAAAGAGTCTTTCTTATGGAGGATCTATGGTTTTGAGATTTCTGTAGGTTGTCACCTTTAGCAAATTTAGGCATTGTTCAGACCGTGGCACTTACACACTGTCGGATAACTCCTGTACTATTACTTGCCTGGGGAGGTGGAGATATTTATTTATTTTTTTTTTTTTAATATTTTTTTTTAAAGATTTTATTTATTTATTTGACAGAGAGAGATCACAAGTAGGTAGAGACGCAGGCAGAGAGAGAGGCAGAGAGAGAGGAGGAAGCAGGCTCCCCGCGGAGCAGAGAGCCCGATGCGGGGCTCGATCCCAGGACCCTGAGATCATGACCTGAGCCGAAGGCAGCGGCCTAATCCACTGAGCCACCCAGGCGCCCCAGGTGGAGATATTTAAACCCTGCATAGCCACTACCACCATCTTCTTAGAATTACCCCTGGAAAATTCTTGACATTTTTGACATGGTTAGCAACTAGGAAGTGTCTGTTTTGCTGCTTCAGGTTGAGTTTGCTTGTTTGTTTCATTGTCTGTTGGTTGGGTCTTTGGCAGAGAATTCCTTACTTTTTCTCACTCTGCCTTTGCAGGGTTTGTGTACACTTACAATTACCTGTGTTAAAATGAATGAACTCTGACTGATACTATTATAATTTGTTTAAGATAGTATTTGGAAGAAAGAGGGGCTTTAAGTATATGTCATATAAAATCATAGCAAGTTTTTGGTGTTATAACAAGAGGTAAAATTAAAATTCTAGAAAACCGTAATAAGGATTTTATTGAGAGACTTGTACAGTGGGGAGTTGAAGTGCTCTTTCTTCATTTCCCTTCTCTGGAAAAAGTTAGAGGTACTAATTTTAGAGTTGGTTATTTTAAAAAAACGTATAAAAAATAGTCTCAGCAACTGTGGAAAGAAGAGTCAAATAACAGGGCTTATTTTGAGCATGGAGTGACTTATTTATTCATAAGTGTAAAAGATTTTTGAACCATTTCAAATCTATGGTGGATTATTAACTTAACAGGAGTTTCTGGATCCCCTAGTCAATGTTTAATATATATAAAATAAGTAGGTATACAAATTAATATGATAAAATATTTTATAGGAAGAATTTTTTGGCCATTAAAACCCACGGTATTTATTTAAATATTAAATAATGTTAAATAAATTAATATTAAATAAGTTAAATATTAAATTTATTTAAATGTTAGATAAATAAAAGCATTAAAAAGAAACATTGTTGCTATGTTGTTTTTATGTGATGTCCCAGTGTTTTATAAATTAAGCTTTTAGAAAATAAAACCACAACTTGGTAAATAGAGTTTGAGAGACTAAAAAACAATGACTTTCACTTTCCCCTCCCATGTTCTGAACTACTTGAGAAAATAAGTGAAAGCAGACAGGCAGATGGTGATACTTTTTTTTTTTTTTAAGATTTTGTTTATTTGTTTGTGAGAGACAGAGAGAGAGTCAGAGGCAGAGGGAGAAGCAGGCTCCCCATGGAGCAGGGAGCCTGATGCAGGATTTGATCCCAGGACCTTGGGATCATGTCCTGAACTGCAGGCAGACACTTAACTGACTGAACCACCCAGGCACCCAGATTATCTTTTTTTCTTACTGAAGATGCTTATACAGGGGAATATAGGCATGCGATAATAATAAGTTTCCTTATACTAAATGCCAGATTTATACAGATTTACACACAGCAAATTTCACTGTGGTCTTGTGGCCGGCCCATCAGGCGAACCACTTCCAAATATTCATAAGCCCAGACTAGCCAATGGCTACTTCAACCAGACACAGTTACCAAAAAAGGAAAAATCCCAACATCCCCATGCCTTCTCACCTTCCCCCTTTAAAAACAGCCCTAATACATTCCCAACTTTTATAACGGCATGGATGGGACTGGAAGAGATTATGCTGAGTGAAATAAATCAAGCAGAGAGAGTCAATTATCATATGGTTTCACTTACTTGTGGAGCATAAGGAATAACATGGAGGGCATTGGGAGATGGAGAGGAGAAGGGAGTTGGGGGAAATTGGAGGGGGAGACAAATCATGAGAGACTGTGGACTCTGAGAAACAAACAGGGTTTTTGGAGGGGTTGGGAGTAGGGGGTTGCGTGAGCCTGCTGGTGGGTATTAAGGAGGGCACGTATTGCATGGAACACTGGGTGAGGTGCATAAATATGAATCTTGGAACACAACAAAAAATTTAAATTAAATTTTTTAAAAAGGAAAAAAAAAGCTTAAAAAAGCCCTAAATATAAAATAAATAAAATAATAAAGTAATAAAATAATAAAAGCAGCCCTTCCCACTCCCTCCTCTCAGACAGTCTCTCCTTTGCTGTCTTGCCCACCACTCCCTTGCCATGTATTCAATAAATGTCTGTCTCCTTTGTTCTGCCTTGGGTGAATCCTTTCACCAGTCATGCCACCAGCTTCCATCCAATCCTTGTTCCACATTTGGGGGCCCCAGTACAGTCAGATCAGGAGAGACAGGACAGTCTGGTTGTTGCTCCTATAAAATTTGTAGCAGGGAGGAGCAAAAGAGAATGTATTTCTTGTGGATTAATTGTGTTCCATAATGAAGGAAGAGGCAGGGTTGAGACATAGCACATAATCTTAAACACACTGATCAGATAACTTGCATTACCCTGAGAGAGCATTAATTGGTAAAGGAAGAGTGTTATTCTAATGTTGCCTTAAAAGAAGGAAACATCAGGTGTAATAACAGTTTTACCTTAACTACATTAGGATTTAGACTTTAAAACAATATAGTCTCCATAACAAACATTGATAATTTTGAAGTTGAATTTATTTGCAGTTGAATTTAGAAGGATTGGGAAATTAACTAGATGAATCTTATTTATTTATTTATTTACTGCTTAAATTTATTTGCTTTGGGAAAATGATTTAGTTTCTTTTTTTTTTTTTCTTTTAAAAAGATACCAGAGGAGTTTGATTGGATCTCTTTTCCTTCAATATTGTTTCATTGCCAACAAAAGTATTTCAGAACTATTTCATTGACCCTGAATCAACTTACAGTGCTTAAGGTGAGAGCTTAACTAATGCATATTTGTTTTTGTTTTGTTTTTAGATGGTGTTTTCCTTCTCCAGTAGAAAAATATATTTTAAAAAATATTCACTGACTTCAAAATTTTCATCTTCTAGATAACCGCTTCAGGTTTTTCTAAGCTAAGACTTCAGATCTTTCAAGGACATAAAGAAAAAAATGTGACAGATCAGACCTCTTTATACATAAATAGAAAAACAACAACAAAAAAACCCCAATTACCATGTAGTTAAAGGGCTTTGAAAAAGACCTTCATGACGTTCTTTTTAATATCTTAATTTTATTTTTTTCCAATGTTCCAATATTCATTGTTTATGCACCACACCCAGTGCTCCATGCAATACATGCCGTCCTTAATACCCACCACCAGGCTCACCTATTCCCCCACTACCCCCCCTCCAAAACCTTCAGTTTGTTTCTCAGAATCCATAGTCTCTCATGTTTCATTTCCCCCTCCGATTTACCCCAATTCACTTTTCCTTACTTCTCCTAATGTCCTTCATATTATTCCTTATGCTCCACAAATAAGTGAAACCATATGATAATTGACTTTCCCTGTTTGACTTATTTCATTCAGCACAATCTCCTCCAGTCCCATCCATGTTGATATAAAAGTTGGGTATTCATCCTTTCTTATGACTGCATAATATTCCATTATTTATATGGATCACATCTTTATCCATTCGTCTGTTGAAGAGCATCTCGGCTCTTTCCACAGTTTGGCAATTGTGGACATTGCTGCTATGAACATTGAGGTATATATGGCCCTTCTTTTCACTACATCTGTATCTTTGGGGTAAATACCCAGTAGTGCAATTGCAGGGTCATAGGGTAGCTCTATTTTTAATTTTTTGAGGAATCTCCACATTGTTTTCCAAAGTGGCTGCACCAACTTGCATTCCCACCAACAGTGTAACAGGGTTCCCCCTTCTCTACATCCTCTTCAACACTTGTTGTTTCCTGTCTTGTTAATTTTGGCCATTCTAACTGGTGTAAGGTGGTAATCTCAATGTGGTTTTGATTTGACTTTCCCTGAGGGTTAATGATGATGAACATGTTTTCATGCATCTGTTAGCCATTTGTATGTCTTCTTTGGAGAAGTGTCTGTTCATGTCTTCTGCCCATTTTTTGATGTGATTATCTGTGTTTTGAGTGTTGAATTTGAGGAGTTCTTTATAGATCTTGGATATCAGCCCTTTGTCTGTAGTGTTGTTTGGAAATATATTCTCCCATTCTGTGGGTTGCCTCTTTGTTTTGTTGACTGTTTCCTTTGCTGTGCAGAAGCATTCTTAACCAAACTGCAGAGACAGGCGTCCTACACCATCCTTCCTGACTGTCCCTGGTAACACCTGTGTAAATCAGATACCAAAGATACATCACACTACTGTGGAGCTTACAGAGAGCAGAGACAGCTAGTTTTTATGTCATTACTATTTGCCCACAGAAAAAGAAATGTTCCAGTTAATTTCTTTACATGTTGGTGGCAAGAATTAATTTTTAAATCCCAAAAATATCTGTGCTATTATTTAAAGACAATCCCAGGAAGGAAAAATTGCATCTATTGTGATCCCGTTTCCATGAGAGCAAGAGCTTTTGTCCCATATGTAATTTGAATAAGATTTTCCAGGATAGTGCTGAAGAGAATATGGAATACACTGGTTATCATTCTTGCCTAGTGCATCTGCCTTCTCTGATTCAGAATTAAGGAAACTAGAATAATATATGGAAAATGATGGTTATATAACTTAGTCAAAGCATGAAACCAAAATCATCTTCATAATTCTACTTCCCCTTTTACACCTTCTACTTGAATTTTCTCCATTCCCAAATATTGCATACTTAATTTTATCAAGAGATACTTTTCTTACTGCCATGATTAGAATACTGTGGATCATATTCTAATGTTAACTAGAATATTGGCTTATATTAAATGTAATCAAAGTGAATATTACTTGGGAATATTTATATCTGTTTATATGCTTT
Organism: Meles meles; assembly: GCF_922984935.1. Classification (NCBI taxonomy): domain Eukaryota; kingdom Metazoa; phylum Chordata; class Mammalia; order Carnivora; family Mustelidae; genus Meles; species Meles meles. The sequence continues at coordinate 32,139,502 of NC_060072.1, forward strand.
TCTTTAACATTTGTATAAAATCAAGAATAATATGTAGAGGAGTTCTTTATGGATTCATTCGACCAATCCTAATTGAGAACCTCATGTGTGTCAGGTACTTTTTTTGTCTCCATGTTTGCAGTAGTGAAAAAAACAATAAAAATCCTTACCTTCCAGGACCTTCCCATTTGTGAGATGAAACATATACTGTAGAAAAGTAATAAGCAAATGTATGCTATATGAAAAGATGATGAATAGGGATACTTGGGTGGCTCAGTCAGTTAAGTGTCTGCCTTTCACTCAGGTCATGATCCTGGGGTCCTGGGATAAAGGCCTGCATCAGACTCCCTGTTCAGGGGGGCATCTCCTCCTCCCTGCCCCCACTTGTGCTCTCTCATTCCTCTCCCTCTCTCTCTATCTTTCTCAAATAAATAAATAAAATATTTTTTAAAAATGAACAGCTTGGAGAAAAATATGCAAAGCAAGTGGATAGGAACAATTGGCAACCATCATATGCCCCACTGAAAAGGTGATCTTTGGCAAAGATTTAGGGAGGAAATAGACAAGATTTATAAACATTTTATGGAAAAGCATTTTAGGCAGAAAGAACAGCAAATATAAATGTGGGAGCCTGCCTCACAGGCTCAGAGAATAGTGAACGAATGAACAATTGGTGTGACTCTGGCAGATTGCATGAGGCTGAGACTTGCTATCACTTTGATTTCAGACTTCTGGCCTTCACGATTGTGAGCGAATAAGTTTCTGTTGTTTTAAGCTACCCAATCTACGATAATTCATTATGGCAACTGTAGGAAAATAATATATTATCAAAAATTAAGTCTTTAATGGATGAATTTTTTAATTCCAACAAATCCTATAGATTTATGTATACAGCATATCTTTAATACTTCAAATATCCCCACTTAGTGATATTATTTCTGCTGGATGCACAAAAAGTGGCCAAATTCCTTTGAAATTTGCTCAGGTTATCATATGGCTGTGCTCTGTGTGTAGTTCAGCAGGAAAAGAGAGCCACAGAGAGGTGACAGGGTGAGGAGAGGGTAATGTAGGAAACCAGCAAGCCCTCCCACCATGTGATGAGTCAGGATGTATGAACTCAAGTCTGGTGGCACAAAAACCCCAAGGCTTGAAGCATCTTACAGGACTTGATCCAAGAGGGAAGCCTTCCAGGTTTGAAAAGTCCAGAATCAAGAGACTATGTGCAGATTTCTTTTGAGGGTAGGTGAAGTGGTCCAGAAAGGTCAAATGAGTTGAGAGCTCTCTTCCTGGGGAATATGCAGAGGGGATACCTGCCGAACACATAAAAGCCCATTTGTGTGCTCCATGTCGCAGCTGACTATCATTCTGCCACATAAAAGGCACCAATAACCAGAATGAATAAGATAAAACCACAGATAAAATAAGGGGAAAATATCTTTCATTTTTCCCTGATTTCTGCTTCACTGACCTCAACACCTTTAAGGGGGTCTGCTATATAGGAGGTGGGTCTGTCATGGTTACATCAAAGAAACAGAACCAGTAGAGAGATAGGTATTAAGAGATTTCATGTGAAGAATTGGTTTATGTGATTGTGATGCCTGGGTAAGCAATTCTAAAATCTGGAGGTCAAGCTGTCAGGAGGGATAGACTGAAACTCTTAAGCTGAAGCTGCTATCCGCAAATGAAGCCTAAGACTTCTTAAAAGTCCATTCAGTTGTTTGAGTCAGGCAATCCAGATGGTCTAGGATGACTTTCCTTACTTAACATAAACTGATTATAAACTATGTACAAAATCCTTCACCATAAAACCTACATTAGTGTTTGGATAACTACTGATTATAGCCTCACAAGCCGACACCTACAACTGGGCCATCACAATTGGAGGGAAAAGTATAATTACCATGCCCTCACTCAGAGTTCCTTAGGCTGAAGCATAGTAAATGTTGGACATAAAGGAGAATATAAGATTGAAATTTTAAACTGCATTGAATTGTCCTAATCTTTTATTTTACCTAAAAGTGACTTGGAAATTAAGGCTTCTGCCAAACACAGCCTTAAAGGAAAAGACAAAATATTCATGTTATTATTCAACAAAATGTATTGAACATGGATTATATGCCAAACCATTCCGGGTGTTTTGAATGGATTGCAGAACATAACAAAGGCCCCTGTGGTCAGCGGGAGAAGACACACAATAAATCATAAATATAAAAATAAGTAAATTGTATTCTGTGTTAAAGGGTAAAAAGTGCTGGAAAAAAAAGAAAGTAAAATATGCTATGGCAAACACATTAGTACAAGGTAAAGAAAATCAGGTCTTTGATAGGGAGAGCAGTTTCATTTTGAAATAAAGCAGTCAGGGTAGACCTCAGTGAAAGGATAGGATTTAAATAAAGCCTTGGGAGTTAAGAACATTTCAGGAAGAGGGAACAGCTGTGCAAACTCCTGTGAAAGGAGCATGACTGTCATTTTTAGGAGAGAACATGGAGGTCAGAAGACAGTAGAAGAAGAGAGGGGATAAGTAGCCAGGGCAAGCAGTAGAGGGTGGGTTTGCGATGATGTAATCAGTTTAGGCCATTGTAGGATAATGGGGCCTTCAATCTACTACAGGGTTTTGAGCAGAGCAATGACACTGGCATAGCATAACTGAAGGCTGCGATTGGGGCACATATAAAAGGTTTTGTATTTGTCTCCCTCACTGCCTACTCCCGCAATTCAGGGTACTGTGTAAACTGGTTATACACACGTTGTGGGCAAGGAGCAAATCAGCATTTACACAGCGATTAAAGATATTTTAGCCTCCTAATCTTCTCAATTTAGTACTATTTTTTAAATTTTAATTTCAGTGTGGTTAACCTATAGTATTAATTAATTTCAGGTGTACAATATAGTAATTCAACAGTTCCATGTATTATTTAGGGCTCATCCAGATAACTGTACTCTTAATCCCCTTCACCTAGTTCACCATCCCCCACCCACCTCCTCTAGTAGCCATCCTTTGTTCTCTATAGTTAAGACTCTGTTTTTTGGTTTGTCTCTCTCTCTCTCTTTTTTTTACCCCTTTGTTTGCTTTCTTAAATTCCACATAGGATGAAATCATATGGTAACTATCTTTCACTGACTGGCTTATTTCGCTTAGTATTATATCCCCTAGATCCGTCCATGTTGTTTCAGATGACAAGATTTTGTAATATGTTATGGTTGAATAATACCCTATATATATGTGTGTGTATATGTACCCCGGGTCTTTATCTGCTCATTTAATTGATGGACACCTGGGCTGGTTCCATAGTTTGACTATGGTAAAAATGTTACAGTAAACATAGAAGTGCATATATGTCCCTTCAAATTAGTGTTTCATATTCTTTGGGTAAATATCCAGTAGCTCAGTTACTGGATCATAGAGTAGTTCCATTTTTGATCTTTGGGAGAACCTCCATCCTGTTTTCCACAGTGACTGTACCAGTTTCCATTCCCATCAACAGTACACAAGGGTTCCTTTTTCTCTACATCCTCACTAACACTTGTTGCTTGAGTTTTAGCCCTTCTGACAGATGTGAGATGATATGTCATTTTGGTTCTGATTTGCATTTCCCTGGTGATGAGTGATGTTGAGCATCTTTTCTCAGGACTCACATTTAGGTCCTTAATCCATTTTGAGTTTATTTTTGTGTATGGTGTAAGAAAGGTGTCCAGTCATTCTTTTGCAGGGAGTTGTCCAGTTTTCCCACATTTGTTGAAGAGACTTCTTTTTCCCAATGCATATTTTTGCTTCTTTTGTCAAAGATTAATTTACCATATAATTGTAGGTTTATTTCCAGGCTTTCTCTTCTTTTCTCTTGATCTGTCTGTTTTTATGCCAATACTGTTTCGATTACCACGGCTTTGTAATGTAGCCTGAAGTCTGGAATTGTGGCACCTCCAGTTTCCTTTTTCTTTTTCAAGATGGCTTTGGCTGTTCGAGGTCTTCTGTGGTTCCACTAAATTTTTGGTTTGTTTATTCTAGTTCTGTGAAAAATGCTGTTGCTATTTTGATAGTGATTGCATTAAATCTGGATTGCTTTGAGCAGTATAGACATTTAACAGTATTTATTCTTCCAGTCCATGAGCATGCAATATCTTTCCAATTCTTTGTGTCGTCTTTATTTTCTTGCATCAGTGTTTTATATTTTTCAGGGTACAAATCTTTAACCTCTTTGGCTAAGTTTATTCGGATATTTTGTTGTTGGTGGTGCAATTATAATAGAATTCTTTTCTTAATTTCTCTTTCTGCTGTTTCTGTATCGGTTTATAGAAATGCAACAGATTTCTGTACATTGATTGTATTTTTTTTTAAACAAATTCATTTATCAGTTCTAGTACTTTTTTAGTGGAATCTTTAGGGTTTTCTATATATAATATGTCATTTACAAATAGTGAGAATTTTCTTCTTCCTTACAAATTTGGATGTCTTTTTTTGTTGTTGTTTTCTGATTGCCATGACTAGGACTTCCAGTACTATGTTGAATAAAGATGGTAAGAGTGGACATCCTCGTCTTATTCCTTACCTTTGGGGAAAAGCTCTAAGTTTTTCACCATTAACTATGATATTGGCTATGGGTTTTTTTTCTAAGACTCTTCCTGTTGAGGTATGTTCCTTCTATACCTACTTTGTTGAGGGTTTTTATTGTGAATGGATGTTGTACTTTGTCAGATGTTTTTTTCTGCATCTATTGAAGCACATCTTTTTTATTTTATTTTATTTTATTTTATTTATTTGACAGACAGAAATCACAAGCAGGCAGAGAGGCAGGCAGAGAGGCAGGCAGAGAGAGAGGAGGAAGCAGGCTCCCTGCGGAGCAGAGAGCCCGATGTGGGGCTCGATCCCAGGACCCTGAGATCATGACCTGAGCCGAAGGCAGAGGCTTTAACCCACTGAGCCACCCAGGCGCCCCTTCTGCATCTATTGAAATGATCATATGGTTTTTTATCCCTTCTCTTATTGATGTAACATATCATGCTAATACTTTTACACATATTAAACTACATTTCCATACCAGGAATAAATACTGTTTGATTATGATGTATGATTTTTTTAAATGTATTGTTTGATTCAGTGTGCTAATATTTTGTTGAGGATTTTTTCTGTGCTCATGAGAGATACCAGCCTGTAGTTCTCTATTTTTAGTTTTGTCTTTACCTGGTTTTGGTATCTGGGTTATTCTGGCCTCATAGAATGAATTTGGAAGTTTTCTTTCCTCTTGTATTTTTTTGAATAGTTTGAGAAGAACAGATATTAACTCTTCTTTAAATATTTGTTAGAATTTGCCTATGAAGCCATCTGCTCTTAGACTTTTGTTTGTTGGGGATTTTTTGAGCACTGATTGACTTTCATTACTGATTGACTTTCATTACTGATTATCAGTCCACTCAATGTTTCTCTTTCTTCTTGCTTCAATTTTGGTATGTTATAGATTTCTAGGAATTTATCCTTTTTTTCTGGGTCATCCAATTTGTTAGCATATAATTTTTCATAATATTCCCTTATAATGTTTTGTATTTCTGTAGTGTTTGCTGTAGTTTTTTCCTCTTTCATTTGTGATTTTGTTCATTTGAGTCCTCTCTCTTTGTGTTTGTTTTTGTTTATTATTTTGGCTAGAGGTTTATCAATTTTATTGATCTTTTCAAAGAAACAGTTCCTGGATTCGTTAATCTTTTTTTTTTTTTTTTTTAAGTTTCTGTATCATTCATTGCTGCTCTCATCTTTATTACTTCCTTCCTTTTGCTGGGTTTGGGTTTCATTTGTTCTTCTTTTTCTAGCTCCTTTAGATTTAAGGTTAGCATGTTTATTTGAGAAATTTCTTGCTTGATATAGGCCTGTATTGCTATAAACTTCCCGCTTAGTACCACTTTTGTTGCATCCCAAAGATGGACTGTTGTGTTTTTATTTTCATTTGTTTCCATGTAATTTTTTATTTCTTCTTAGATTTATTTTTTTAACCCATTCATTATTTAGTAGCATGTTATTCAACCTCTATATATTTGTTTTCTTTCCAGATTTTTTCTTGTGGTTAGAAACAATGCTTGGTATACCTTTGATCTTTTTGAGTTTGTTGAGACCTGTTTTGTGGCCTAATACGTAGTCTATCCTGGAGAACGTTCCGTGTGCACTTGAGAAGAATATGTATTCTGCTGCTTTAAGATGGAATGTTCTGAGTATGTCTGTTAAAATCATCTGTTCCTATGTGTCATTCAAAGCCACTCTTTCCTTGTTGATTTTCTGTTTGGATGATCTGTCCATCCATGTAAGTGGAGTGCTAAAGTCCCCTATTATTAATGTATTACTATTGATTATTTCCTTAAGATAGTTATTAACTGTTTTATGTATTTGGGTGCTCCTATGTTAGGTGCATAAATATTTGCAATTGTTATATCCTCCTGTTGGATTGTACCCTTTATTATTAGTGTCCTTCTTTGTCTCTTTGTATAGTCTTTGTTTTAAAGTCTACTTTGTCTGATATAAGTAGTGCTGTCCCAGCTTTCTTCTGACATCCATTTTCTTGATAAATATTTCTCCCTCCCCTCACACTCAATCTGCATGTGTCTTTGGATCTGAAATGAGTCTCTTGTAGGTAGCATATAGATGGGTCTTCTTTTGTTTTGTTTTATCCATTCCATCACTCTGTGTCTTCTGATTGGCGCATTAATTCCATTTACATTCAAATTCATTATTAGTGAATATGTATTTATTGACATTTTGGTATTTGTTTTGTGGTTGTTTTTGTAGTTTTTCTCTGTCCCTCTCTTCTCTTGCTCTTTTTTTTGTGGTTTGCTGTCATTCTTTAATGATGTATTTGGATCCCTTTCTTTTTATTCTTTGCATATTTATTATTGGTTTTTGAGTTGCAGTTACCATCAGGTTTGTATATAACATCTGAATATCGCAGTCTATATTAAGTTGATGGTCACTTAAGGTTGAACCCATTCTTTACTCTTTTCTCCCCATGTTTTAAATATATGTTGTCATATTTTTACATCCTCATATTTTATATTCTCTTATTTTGTGAATCCCTTGACTGATTTTTACAGATACACTTATTTTTACTGCTTTTATGTTTTCTACTTTTCTTACTCTTCCTTATGGTCTTCCCTTTCCACTCAAAGAGTCCCCTTTAACATTTCTTGTAGGGCTGGTTTAGTGTTTATGAACTTCTTTAGTTTTTGTTTGCCTGAGAAACTGTCTCTCCTTCTATTCCGAATCATAGCTTTGCTAGATAGAGTATTCTTAATTGCATTTTTTTTTTCCTTTTCAACACTTTGGATATATCATACCACTCTCTTCTGAGCTGCAGAGTTTCTGCTGAAAAACCTACTGATAGCTTTATGGGATTTCCCTTAAATATAACTGTCTTCTTTTCTCTTGCTGCTTTTAATTTTTTTTTCTTTATTGATGCTTTTTGTCATTTTAATTACTGTGTATCTTGGAGTGGACCTCCTTAAGCTGATTTTGTTGGGGGAATCTCTGTACCTTCTGGGTGTGGATATCTGTTTCCTTCCTCAGATTAGGGAAGTTTTCAGCTATTATTTCTTCAAGACAGTTTTCTGCCCCCTTTTCTCTCTTTTCCTCCTCCTCCTCCCCCCACTTTCTTCTGCCCCTCCTCCTCCTCTTTCTTCTTTCTTCTTTTCTTCTGGGATCTGTGTAATGTTAATATTATTACACTTGATAGAGCTGCTGAGCTCCCTAAGTCTATCTCCTTTTGCATATTTTTTCTCACTCACCTGCTCAACTTGACTTTATTTTCCATTACTTTGTCTTCCAGTTCACTAGTTCTTTCTTCTGCTTCTTCTACCCTGCTATTCATTCCTTCCAGTATATTTTCAGTTTCTTTTATTGTGTTCTTCATCTCTGATTGGTTCTTTTTTCTCTCTTTATTAAGAGTGTCATTGAGGTCCTCAAATCTTTTCCCAAGTCCAGTGAGTATCTTTTTGATCATTACATTAAGTTCTCTAGCAGGCATATTACTTATATTTGCTTTGCTTGTCTCTTGCTGTGATTTGGTCCTGTTCTTTCATTTGTGACATATTTTTCTGTTTCCTCATTTTGTCTAAATCTCTGTCTGTTTCTGTGTAATAGGAAAGTCAGTTTCATCTCCTGCTCTTGGAAGTAATGGCCATATGAAGAAGAGATCCCGTAGTGTCCTGAAGAATGGTGTCCTCTGTTTAGTAGAACCTGGTGCATCAGTTGGTGTTGCCTACATGTGTTGCGTTTTCCCTGCTGTTGTGTCCTGGATGCTTTTTCCTTCAATGCAGTCATCTGCAGTGGCTCTCTTTAACTGTTGTGCAGAGTTTTTGTTTCTCAGCTTGGGTGGGATATACAATTTTCACAAGGTGTATGTTGGCCTGCTAGGAAATTAGTCCTGCCTTAGCATCTGGGAAGGACTGGCCTGGGCAGATCCACAAAGCAGGTGGAGTGCCCAGTTTGAACAAAGTGTGCCTTGGGCTTCTGAAGGGCCAACCACCACTGCTGCCACCAGCACTGCAGCCACTGCTGTCACTGTAGCGGGGACCAAGACCCCAAAAATGCCCAGGTCAAGAGTCAGCAAGTGTTATGTTAGTCTTCTAGTGGTGGATACCTGCCATGCTGAGACTAAGGTAAACATGACTGGGAAGACTAAGGTAAACTAAGGTAAACATGAACCATCAGTCAAAGCATGGTGGGGCAAGACTTCATGTAAGCAAGTTAAGCAATAAATGATGCTATTGCACTGGTTCCCACAAGTCGTTGTGTGTTTATGCTGGGAGAGGGAGAGGGAGATGGTGCCTTCCACCTCCTTTGTTCCTAAAGAAGTCCCTTAGCAATCTTAGCCCCTCCAGGATATACTCCGAAATGAGTATACTACTCTCTCCTGTATATACCAGGCCTTTTTTGAAACTGTTGTTTCTATGCTGTAACTCTGTGGGCTCTCTGTCATGCTGTCTCTTTAAGGTCAGGAACTCAGCTTTCTATTGTCCTTTGGGCTCTCTCAGAACTGAGCCCACTGATTTCTAAAATTCTAGGCTTTAAGTCCCATTCCTTGTAACTCACAAAACTTGGCCCCTTTGGCTTTCAAAGGCTAATGTTATGTGGCTTCATTTTGCTTGTGCAGCCTTCTTAACATGACAGTCTGTTTCTTTTCCCTTTCCATGCCCATGACTCTCTCCCCACCATGGATAGTGGTGGTCTGTTTGGCTCCCCACTGTGTCTCCACCCTTTCAATGTGGCCTCTTCTCTACCTTTAGTTGTAGAATTTATTCTACCACTATTCAGGTGGTTTTCTGGGTTATTTAAACCAATGTGAATGTTATCTAGTATCTATGAGAAGAGAGGAACTAAGGGTCCTCTTACTCGGCCATCTTTCTAGGCTCCCCCAAATCATTTCAGTTTAGTTCCTGTATGGGATAGCACAACTGGGTATCTAATAGACTTTAAGTGTTTAATCAGTACTAGACACCAATGTTGCTTATATCACAAGGTAAAGAAAATGTATCTTTTGAGTACAATCTAGTCATCAAAAGCCCACAACTTTCCTTTAAGAAGCTGTCATAATATTTATAGTAACTGTAATTCTGGCTGGATAGAGAGAAAAATACTGCAGAATTGAAAGATGCTGAGGAAAAGTGGCATGTTTGGATTCTTTATTTGTGCAAAAACCCTGTAGAGTTTAGTGGCAGGAGGAATTCCCCCACCTCCCTAGGGTTCATATTATATTCCTAGGTGTCAGCATAGTAGTGGCAAGCCTGCTGCAGCCTAGCTGGTCTTTGACCTTGAGGGTACTCAGCATAAAGCCAAGGAGAGTATCAAAAGGTAGAAACAAGACTTAATGATTTCATCCCTTGCCTCTTGCTCTCTGTTTCACTTGTGACTAAGATGTTAAGTTCCTATTTTCACTAAGCCATATGCAGTGTAGCAGACAGAGATTGGGAATGTTTAATTGCTTATTTTAAGAGTGTCATATTGTGAATGTGTGCACAAATATGTAAATGGAAAAGGGTTACGGCTTCTGAGGGGCTTGTGAGGAGGGGCGGTGAATTCCACATAAATAAAAGCAAAAATTGTCTAAGATCATTTCTGTCATTGCAAATCAATACCCTCTCCATTAAACTGGTTTAGAATTATAAACTAAATAAGGGGTCTTTTTTTTTTTTAGAAAGATTTTATTTATTTATTTGACAGAGAGAAATCACAAGCAGGCAGAGAGGCAAGCAGAGAGAGAGGAAGGGAAGCAGGCTCCCCGCTGAGCAGAGAACCTGATGTGGGGCTCGATCCCAGGACCCTGAGATCATGACCTGAGCCGAAGGCAGAGGCTTAACCCACTGAGCCACCCAGGTGCCCAAATAAGGGGTCTTAATGTGCCTTTAGAGTTTAAGGGCTGTGGTATACTGCTGCGCAGGTGTTGTTTATTTACCTGCCTGGCAAAAGCTTCTCTTCCTGACAGATCTAACAGGATATTTTAGTCATTTAACACTTTTAAAGGAGGTCAACTTTTTCCAAAAATACTCTCTAGGAAATGACTTTTTTGGATTTTATGCAAAGAGGGAAGAATCCAGCTAAAATAATAAGGAAACAAAAAACCAACCTTCACAATTGAGCCCTTATCTTCAGTAAAACATGGTTAAAACACAGTGCAGGAAATATAATGGCTGATATGTTTGTGTTCCAAGGATGAAGCATTTTTTACATATGAACACTTGCTTGACTTTAAACTATGAAAGTCTTTCTTTATATTATTTAGAAACTGATGTAGAATATGTATAAAAACTTATAGTGGGTTGCTCACTAACTAAGAAAAGAAATAAGTTTTCTAAGTAATTAGCATCTCTCTTCTTAGGTAATATTTCAGATTGTTTTAAATGATTTTTTGTTTTGGATCACAGAATAAATGCCAATCTTGGAAAAGATTGTTGTTTAGCATTTATTTCTCCCTCGTCAGGAAAGGAAAAAGAAACAAAGAGAATCATGGAAAGAACACCAAGATAATATTCATTAGGATTGTGGTTGGAAAAGGATTTGAAATAGCTGCAGCCTATTTTTTTTCCAACGCGATTCGAATTACTGGGGGAGAAAAAGGAATTGTTAATGCACTCTTGCGTGAGTGACGACCCATGTATGGTGCACCCTGTTCTATCTCAGGCAGACATGATTAAATGGTGTTTGTTCTTTTAGTTGTATGGTACTTGGGGATGTCATAAACATTATACAGATACTAAGCCTTCCATTCCTTTTCACTGCCTTTCCTCCACAACCCCAAAAATGAAATGCTAAGTTCTGTCACCTGGGGGTAGTTATAATAACCACAGCTGCTGATATTGCCAGTGGCAGGAACAGAACTGGATCAAGGAAAATGTGACCCAAAGTACATGACTTTAAACTCCAGTTGTGACAGCTAATGTAATCACTGCCGGAGGAAAATGACTCCCTTGACTAAACTCACCCTGATTTGTTATCTGACTAAAAATGTCTGGTGGAACGAAAAGTCAACATTTGTGGGCATGCTTGGTTGTTGTACATAAATTTGATGACTGAGACTAGATAATGACTCTTGAGATATTATAGGGAGTGGGATCTTACATATACTTTAGAATATATTACCTGTTTATAGCATAAACATTAAAACTTAGGTTTTTATGATAGAAATAAAGACCACCAAAAAGAATTAAAAAAAAAAAGAAAGAAAAAACAACCTTAACAATTTGCCATAATTAAGAACTACATTTCTAAGAGAAACGTGACTCATTAAGATTATAGGCTTATACAGTTTTTTACATGAATACAACCAGAGGGTTTTCATAAGCGTCAGCCTGTGATCAGTAGACCAGGCTTTGTGATTCTCTGGGAAAGGAAGAGATAGCATGTGATCTTCCTTAGAAAAAGGGAAGTGAAACTTGAGTTAGTAAAGGTCAAAAAGACTCTTAGAAACCTATGCTAATAATACATGTTTGAAAACAGTTACATTATTCAGTCAAGGGGTTAGGCTCAACCATTTTATTGGGACTTTTTTTTTCTACTGATAGCGTCTATATATTACAGAGGACTTGATTTCCTTGTTAATGTATAATAATTGTATCTAAAGTCTGAACTTTTACATCAAATGAACACATTTCCACTTAACTCTGAGTAATTCCTGAACTATTACTATATTATAGAGATTCTGCAAAACAAAATATTTGTTTTTGGAATTGAGAGTTAGTGGTTCTGACTGGTCAGTGACCAGACTTATCTATAAAGGAGTGGGCCTGACTTTTCTTGTGAAACCTGTAATTTTATTCAGAAGTCAAAGACTTTTTTTTTTTTAAGGATTTTTCAAGCAAGGGTTGCATCACTGGAAAAAAGTAATGGATTCCTGAGTTAATTGCTTTAAAGACTAATATTCACTTGGTTGAATAAAGTCTGAGATGTTTTAGTTCAATATTCAAAATGTACTTCTTAGCCTACTACCAGCCATAATTGCTAGATTCTCAGGCTGCCTGGGTGGCTCAGTTGTTAAGCATCTGCCTTCGGCTCAGGTCATAATGCCAGGGTTCTGGGATCAATCCCTGCATTGGGCTTCCTGCTCTGCAGGGAGCCTGCTTCTCCCTCTCCCAGTCCCCCTGCTTGTGTTCCTTCTCATGCTGTTTCTGTCAAATAAATAAATAAAATCTTTAAAAAACATAATAATTGCTGGATTCTGAGTCAACAGTAATAAACAATGCAGCCTTTCATAACACTATTTACTATTATCTTTTTTATTAATTAATTCTTATTAAAGTAGAATTAACATACATTGCAATATTAGTTTCAAGGATTTAATATAATGATTCAGCAAATCTATACATTGCTCAGGGCTTATCAAGATAAATATACTCTTAATCCCCTTTTAAGTGTCTGGTTTTTTTAAAAAAAGAAATACATTTTTAAAAAAGGAAATAAATTTAGAATCTGTAATGTTGCAAAGTCTTTCCTAATAGAAGGTACGTATAGGTACTTTTCATTTATTCAACAGATAGGTATTGAGAATAGCTCTCTGTAAGGTATTGTGTAATAGGTAGCAGACACCAAGATGAATGAAGTGTGGCACTTGACTTCAGGAAGTTTAAGGTCTAGAGAGGGAGATATTCTCGTAACTATGATGGAAGGTGGCACAGTAAATAAGATGGTAGGCTTAAAATGTAAAATAACATATTTCATAATTTATTAAAATCTGCATGTAGGAAGGAAATGAAGGGGGTAGTCACATCCCTGTCTTCTAATTCATCCAATTGTAAGTTTTCTTTTTATAAAATGATACCGCTCAGGTATCATTTTATACCACACAGGATTTGAAAATTGTCTTGTGATAGTCCAGCAGGAAGGGAAGAATTGATTAGATTTAGAAAAGGCTGATATTCCAGACATCAAACATAAGCTTCAAAGTGTCTTTCTTAAAGAGTGTTGTTTACATATATTTCAATGCTGCCAGTGTTTTCTCTTCGTTTCCTAAAGATATAGATTTACTTCTTTTACTGAAGGATCTGTAGTGTTTGGTGTAATAGTGCCTAGTTTCTTTTTTTTTTTTTTCCATTTTATTTATTTTTTCAGCGTAAAGTGCCTAGTTTCTTTATCAAGAATAGTGTGGGGCGCCTGGGTGGCTCAGTGGGTTAAAACCTCAGCCTTCAGCTCAGGTTATGATCTCAGCATCCTGGGATCAAGTCCCGCATCAGGCTCTCTGCTCAACAGGGAGCCTGCTTCTCCCTCTCTCTCTGCCTGCCTCTCTGCCTGCTTGTGATCTCTCTCTCTCTCCCCGTCAAATAAATTAAAAAAAAAAAAAAGAATAGTATATAATAAGTAGGTGGAAGCTGAATTACTGAGAACCTGCCAATGGTATTTCCACCAAAGGGCTCATATTCTTTTTTTCTTTTTTTTTTTTTTTTTTTTTTTTTAAAGATTTATTCACTTGACAGATAGAGATTACAAGTAGGCAGAGAGGCAGGCAGAGAGAGAGAGAGAGGAGGAAGCAGGCTCCCAGCCAAGCAGAGAAGGGCTCATATTCTTGCTTCGACCTGTGCCTGGCGTGGTTTTTTTGTATTTGTTTGTTTGTTTTGTTTTGTTTAAGTTCAGTCTTTCACCTCTCTGCTCAAATACCATCTTCCCAAAAAGTTGTTTGTGAACTCCTGCTGAAACATTCTCATCTACCTGCCATATCAACTCTAATTTCTTTACTTTGTTTCCTTTTCATCTTAGAATTTCTTACATTGCAAGGCTGTATTGTTAACTATTTTGTTTACCTTTTAATTATTTCTTGTCCTTACTAGAATATGAATTCTGTTGAGGCATGAACTGTATTCTTACTGCATATGACATATATTAGTCTTCGTTAACTATGAGTCAATGTGTAGTATATATATTTATCTGGTTAAAAGTTAATAATCTAGGCTGGAATGCAATCGCATGTGGGCAACTAACTCCCCAGAAATTCTTAATCTCACACATCTTTCAAAAACCTCATTTCAGCATTTTATTAAGAACACAAATTTCTTCCCAGAAGGAGGTTATGAATCCTGTGGCACACAAAAAAACGTTCTTTCCCAGATCAGGTTAGAGATTATTTTTCCTCGACAGAAGTAAAAGACAGCCAGCCACTCAGTATGACATATCTAGAATGGGTGAGGCTGACCTGTTGTCTAGTATGAATTTAACAGGTTGGTCATGATCTAGAGCTGTCCTTCAGTTTTCTTACAGACCAGACCAGTCTTTGTATCCACAACAGAAATGTATTTATCTCATGGGTGTGGACTTTCTTACTTTAAATTAGGAGGCCAGACACTTGGATTATTTGGCCCAGCATATTCTCTCAGAAAGCGTGCTACTGGGAAATCAAATGATAATCAAAGCAGCCAGAATCAGAATAAGAAATTAGGTGATTCATGTGTTTGCTAACATCGATTACTGATCATCTGATGTATCCATTTCCATAATAAAGTATTATGGCTAAAGCTTACTCAACTCATTCATGAGGTAATCTGCAAGATTAGAAATGTAGTTTAAAGGAAGATATAATGACTGGGATTTAATGTAGTCAGTTAAAAAATCTTAAATTGGATAAAAACTAATTAGTGTACCATAGGACAATAAACCCATAAGTTTTGGTGTTATTTTTTTCTATGGGACAGATAGAAATCATTGAATATTATCAATTTTCTTAATTATGACATAGAGGTTTTTTCCTCCAAATTAGTATAAATGGTAAATCAAAGTGCCATTTGCTAATATCAGATAATTCTTGGGCAGACTTGTTAGACAATTAAAAATTCACATGCACCCACAAAAATTCACACACACACAGGGGAAAGTGTGAATACTTTCTCCTCATAATATGCTTTTGTATGTGTATATGTGTGTGTGATTTCCCTTTTCCATGCTTGCCAGGCTTGCTATGTCCCTTTCTTATGGACTCATTTCTTTATAGTGTATGTTGATACTTTCAAGCAGTGGTCATGGGTAACTCTTAGTTGCCTGGGGGTTGAGAAAGCTGTTCAGTCACTTTTAATTGACTAGGTAAACACTTCCCTTAACATTTGACTCCTGCTTTTAACTCTCAGAAGATGATTTTATAGGCTTTAAGTTCTTGGGAGATAGTTCATTTTAACTCCCAGTTACTTCACATGGGATTGGATACAGTACTATAGAGAAAGTCGGGATGGACATGGGAAAAACCCAACACAATTTTTGAGGGTAGAGTTGGACTAAACATGATTCTGATATTGGGCCTAGGGAAATGAAATCAGGGGAACATTAAGGGAAAATAAAAATTTGGAGAGGAAGACAATTTAGGAAGGAACTTAAGTTAAATTTCATTTAATAAACTATCTCTGAAAATGACATGTAGAAGAGAATATGTAAGTATAGTTATGACATTCAATAATGTATGATATCAAAGAAGTACTATGGTGAGGAAACATCTCAAGTTTTCAAAGAAAAAAAAAACTGCTTAGGGACTAGTTAGCTTCAGGTAACTCTATTTGGTGGTAGTGTGAATGGGATTTACTTCTGTTTCTTTATGCTTTTCTTTGTTCTCCAAGTATGGATAGGGATTATTTTTTTAAGATTTTATTTATTTATTTAAGAGAGAGAGAGAGAGTGTGTGAGTCAAGAAGAGGGACAGAGGGAAAGGGAGACCCATATTGCCCCTGAGCAAGGAGCCCAATGTGGAGCTCCATCCAGGGACCCTGAGATCATGACCTGAGCTGAAGGCAAATGCTTAACCATCTGAGCCACTCAGGTGCCATTTGGATATGAATTCATTAACTATGGAAGACAGAAGTAATAAATGTTATTTAGTAAGAGTTCCTTGAGTCTTTTTGATAAAGCATGTGTCCAAAATATGGCAAAAGGAAAGTCTGTTTATTCAGTATATTTTAAATTACTCTATATGTGTATGGAATTTGTACTGTATTTGGAAACATTATTGAGACCCTTCAGAAGAAGATTAATGATGCAAGAAACACAAGTGATTTTATACATTTGTTTCTACACACACATGCAAATTTTGCTTTCAGATGTGTAATGTGATAAACATTTTTTTTTTCAAAACTAAAATGTAGTAGAAAAAGAGTATACATTCTTGGATATGGTGGTAGGTTTTTACTTTTGATTTTGATGAAAAATGTTAAAATACCTTTTATTAGGACACCTGGGTGACGGAGTCAGTTAAGTGTTTGCCTTCAGCTCAGGTCATGAGACCAGGGTCCTGGGATTGAGACCCGCATCAGGCTCCCTATTCGGCGGAAACCTGCTTCTCCCTCTGCCTGCTGCTTCCCCTGCTTGTGCTCTCTTTCTCTCAAATAAGTAAATAAAATTTTTAAAAAAATTATCATGCAACATTTAACCTTTAATAAGTAGGCCCATAAGTTATAGATTCATAATGAAAGTAGATTATATTTTATTTTTTCTCCATGAAATTAGAGATGAACATGCTTTTCCCCATGCCATATTTCCACCTTCATTTGCAATTATCTGTGTATGTTATTTTCCAGTTTTACCTTTCTCCATAAGAAAAATGATTCCTAAGACACAAATAAGATGCTCTAATACAGACTTAAATACATTCAAAGAGGAAGATCCAGTAATGATGAGAGAAAAAACTATGTATATCTGCTTTAAGCAGTACAAACAGATGGTCATCTGATACTTTCTAGTAAAGTTTCTAAAAACATAGAGGAAAACCAATGAATTAATTACCTACTGGGTAAGGGACATTAGGCATTGGGGTAAAAAAAGGCCAGTGTGATCAGTCTTTGTAGGATACTGTACCTGATGCCCCAGAGATGCCTTGAAATCCTAGCTCCCAATGTGCTCGTATTTGGAGATGGGGCCTTTGGGAGGTATTTAGATTTAGATGAAGTTATGAAGATCATGATTACATGATGGCATTAGTGTTCCTATTAGAAGAGGAAGAAACCAGAGTTCCTTCTCTCCCTACCTTGGGAGAACAGACCAAGAGGTTGGCTGTTTATAAGTCAGGAAGCTGACTCTAGCCAGGAACTGAATCTGCTGGTACCTTGATCTTGGACTTCCAAATTCCAAAACTAAGATATAAATTTCTGTTATTTAAGCCATTCAGGCCATGGATTTTGTTTTGATAGCCCAAGCTAAAAAGACATCTTGAATCCAAAATTAACCTTCAGCTCAATTCTCTATGACCTCCAGCTCTGTTAGTTTATTTCTATGAAAGTGCAATCTCCTTGTTATCATACTTAAATCTTTATAATAAGCCCCCCCTTTATTGGTGCTTTTTGGAGTAAGACCAATTCCTTCAAAACAACACAAAATAGCTCTAACAAAAGATATTAAGTTCCAATTAATTAAAGAAAATTGTTACAATCTGGTCCTACAGACATGTTAGAAGTGATCTAGAGACGGCATTGGTATAATTACAGACCAAACCTAAAATAAAACAGTTTATAAAAACTTCCTTTTACATTTGACACCATTTTCTTGGTCTATTGTTTCAAATGTCTAATAACTTTATGTGTAAGGAGACAAAGCCTTAGTGATGCTGAAATAGTTTTACCAATTTGTCCAAAAAAATAATATTCTGGCTTAACTTGATTTTAAAAAGCCAGGTGGCTATAATACTTTACCTTTATAAATATATCAGAATTATAATATGCAGCTTATTAAACTGCTCACAGGTGTTTGGCAGAAATGATAGCAGTTTGCTTACCAGAATGAGGTACAGAGTAACAAAACAGGGACAGCACAACCTGGCAGATTTCCTGGGATAGCAGAGCGTGTCAAAACAGCAAAAATGCCCAAATAGTCCTGAAGCTTTATAAAACCATATTTCTCTGAAAACTTCTAAAATGTTCTTAGCTCTGTATTTTTTAAAAACAAAATGTCAACCAAATGAGATTTTTCAAACAAAATACACAGTGATAAAAAAAATACCAGCATTTGCATGGAGTAGCAAAGTATGACCTTCTTTCTCACTGCACTGTAGAACTTTTAAGTACCTGAATGATTATAAGAAGGATGTGATAACAGTTTTCTTCTTGGAAACTTTAAAACCCTTGCATGTGAAACAGCATTTGATAAATCAGTATTATTATGCCCTCCTTATCAGGTCATGCCAGGTTGCTGCTGTCTCCTATCTTCTCTGAATGGCAATGGCTCTCCCCAGTCTACTCCTAAATATATCTTGTAATAGTTAGCATTACAGATCATCTCATCTCTGTCACCAGATGGCCCCCAAATCAGCCTCCATGTTGATTCCTATCTAAAGCCTCCCCAGCCCTTAGCAGAGTGTCTAGCCACAGTGGGCACTATATATGTATTTGCACAGTGTTTGATGAACATAATTTTTTGCTAGGTAATTTTGCCAACTCTGTAAGAATCTTGACTATATTAGTCAGATAGCTTACAGTCAGACCAGATAATCTTTCTTTAAAGTTGTTTTATGTCTCTAGGTTTAAGGTAATTTGTTATATAGTCCTAGCAACAGGAACAGAAAATAAAATTAGGTTCCCTATTAAGGAGAGGCTTAATTGAAATATCTCAGTGCATATGTATATATTTTAATGGGAATTTTCACCATGTCAGAGATAGATATTGTAAGTCTATTTTCCCTGAGTATAAATTAAAGCACTTTTCTTGTTGAGAGTAATACAAAGATTCTTAAAATTAATTACATAATTATGTATATCAACAATAGCTGCCAGATTAGAATGTCAATGCAGTATTAACTTCACTGCTGTGCCATTGATTAAAGTGAAGGAATGGGATAAGCTATTATGGAAGGGGTTGGTATATAAATTATTTGAAGGTGAACACTGGGTACTGATGTAGGAAAGATGATGTTAGGGTTTGAAGCCAACAGCCAAGAAAGAATTCTTGAGACATCTTTGGTGCAAAAAGGTGATTTTATTAAAGCATGGGGACAGGACCTGTGGGCAGAAAGAGCTGCACCAGGGTCATGAGGAGTGGCCTGTTTCATACTTCCAGGTTGGGAGGGGGTTAGGGATAGCCTAAGTGTGGAAGGATTTGGAAGCAAGGCTTCCAGGACCTTGAAGGGCTAGCTATTTTTGGGAAAAGGTCATGTCTTACTATCTAATAAAACCTTGGTCCCAGGGTGCCTGAGTGGCTTAGTTGGTTGAGTGTCTGCCTTTGGCTTAGATCATGATCCTGGGGTCCTGGGAAGGAGTCCCACCTAAGGCTCCCTGCTCTGTGAAGAGACTGTTTCCTTCTCTGCCGCTATGTCTCTCATGAATAAATAAATAAAATATTAAAAGAAAAAAAAACAAACACTTTAGTCCCTTCGGATGTTTATCAGTGGGCCATATGCTTGGGAAATGATTGCCAACACATGTCTTCGGGGATTTAGAAATAAAGGAAGTTTCCAAAGGAATTTTTGTTTCTTATTTTTTTATAAACATATAATGTATTTTTATCCCCAGGGGTACAGGTCTGTGAATCGCCAGGTTTACACACTTCACAGCACTCACCATAGCACATACCCTCCCCAATATCCATAACCCTCTTTTATACATTAAAGTAGATGTATAAGATCTGGTTTGGGGAGGGGGCAGTCAGGTTAGGATTGACTTTTGCCCTTAGCAAAGTGTTAACATTTAGGCAGTTGAGTCCCTAGAGGATTGTCAGTCTGTCTGTTTCAAGGACTTGTCAATGGGCTGTAGCTAGTAAGGGAATTTAATAATTTTTCTTTTGCCTTTGTTTCTCACATCAGGTACCTCAAATATATATCTGTATATGAATATAGGTATAGATCTCCTCACTTGCTTAATTGCTTATAGTTAGATATGACCCAAGTTACTTGGCAAATGTGATCTCTCGCTACAATGAAAGAATTCAAGGATCTGGACAAAATCCAGATCCATAAAATGTGATATGAAAAGTCTTAAGCTTAGCACTGATGATAAATGACATAAACACCCTAGAATTTATGCATCCTCACAAGAGTACCACTATAACATAATTCATCTTGACACATCGTGAACTGGTCAAATTAAATGCACTAAACAGAAACAGTTACAAGAAAAGCAGTGTACAACCTAGTTAGTCTATATTGTGCTTGGCATTTGTGCTGTGGTTTAACATGAGAAAGATCTTTGTCCTGTTTAAGAACTGTTGCAGTTGTTTTTCCACTGAAGTTTATACTTTATCAAATTGATTTAAAAATACTCATTCTTTTTGTATAGACGTTTACCAATCTGTTATATGACCACATGAAAAATGGACCATGCCAGTTTTATATATTAACTTGAAGTAAAATGTGGTAAAAGAAACAAAACTTTTCTGCCAAAGGCGTAGCTGTTTATTTTAAAATATCTATAAATAAAATAGAGTATACCATATATTAAAACTCCATTAACATATTTTGAGGGTTGTTAATTTATGTGGGAATAAACAGTAAGTTGACGCAAATTATTGTAAAAATGATAATACAATTTAAACTTAATATTCTTTACTACTCTTTTAATTTTATGTAGTACAGTGAATTTGTTTTTTCTCTTTTAAAAAAGGAAAAATTCAGTCTTCTTTTGTTTTTTCCAGTTATTTCTTAAAGCCAAGATTTCATTTTTTAATATTTAACACAACTTTGAGGTGTTTTTCTAATTATTATTCTATCACTAAGTAAATTTCAGCACTAATATTTAATATTTTGATATCTTTGAGAATATACTGTGACGTAATGTTGACTTAGTGATTGAATATGGTTGCATCAAGTTAGGTGTATCTTTAAAGTCAGCTGAAGTTGCTCTGTTCTTTCACACACACACACACACGCACACACACACACAGACAACACACACACCGGCATGCACACACTAATAAATTATAGCATCCTGAGCCACATCTTTGTCCAATGACCTTCCCTAGGTTTTAGTAAATTCTCAGGGGCTTGTGATTTCATGGCATATTTGACTTCTGATGCTGCTGAAAATCCTTTGTGTCTTACCTCCTGAGGGTGTTCCTGTCTCTTTTCTCTGCCCTAACTTGAAAGTCAGCCCTGTTTCCCTTGTTTACACAAATGCAACACAAAACAAAAACCATCAGAAAACATTTGCATTTTGTGATCTGAGATTTCAGATTAATGAAGGGGTTTACTTCACCGCAGTGCCAACAATTTAGAATTAGAAGCAGACACCACCATCTTTAAACTACAGTTGGATAATCCATCAGGAGGAATTATGAGACAACTTTACCCATAGTATCTCCAGATTTATGCCAATCTGACTGGCCCCTCTCCTCTTTTCATTCTCATCTTCTCTCTGTATTCTCCACTTGTCCCCAAGCCCTATTTATGTTTATGCACATAAAAGTATTCATTTTATGTAGAACAATTCACTTCTTTTAAGCATATGACCTAAGTGCCGAAGAAGTCATCCATGCATTCATTGATGATCTTGTAGTGTCAGAAGAAGCTTCCAAATTATCTTTCTTCAAGAGTACCTTAGAGTAGGTCATTTTGTATGAGTAGAACATAGACAATAGAAGGAATTATTGTCCCTTGCACAGTCATCTGGAATTGTAGCATGGTCGAAGGGCAGTGTATACACTTCCATTTATGTATTTATTCATTGAACAGTTAATGAATTAATACTTATTCAGTTACAAAGACAGGTGCTAGGAATTCAAAGTTGAATAAGATCTAGCTTTTCTCTCCAAGGAATTTAAGGATTCTTCTGAGAAAATAGAGAGTAGAGGTAACTACAATTAATGTGATGAGTAAGAGATTCAGAGCAACATGCAGCACAAAGGGAAACAGAAACTTGGCTGGGCCAGAATACATCTACACGGGAGGCACTGAGGTGAGGATCCAGTGGGGAAAGGGTATCTTCAGGAAGACTGACCAGAAAAAAATAAAATAAATAAAATAAAATGAAAAATTGTCCGAATAGATGATACTGATGAGGGAGCAAAAGGCAAGCTGAGGACAAAGCAGAAGGTGACACCTCACAGACACCACCCCCCATGAGATATATATGACATTCTTCATGCTCCTGGCTGCCGTAAAGCTAAGGAAAGGAAAAACAAATAGTTAATTTATAGAGATCACAATCTCTCTCTGTTTATAAACATCTTAGCAATCTACGAGAACAAAGCATTTCTGTCAATAACCTAGCTTCCAGAAGGAAATGTAGATACAATTAAATGTCCTTATAACCTGCAGCCCATTGACAGATACTTGAAACTGGCAGAGTGTAATGTTTCTCCAGGAAGCTCCCAACTATCTTCGTGTTAATGCCTTGCTGGAGGGGAAAACTAGCTTAACTTGACAATGGCAAGGCCACTGGTATCCTGTGAATCTTCTTTAACAAATGAAAATGATTTTGAAACCTCCCTTTTCCTTACTTCCCCCAACTCCCAAGTAGATAATCAGCTACCCCTCACAACCCTGGTGCAGCAGCTCTTTCTGCTCAAAGGTCCTGTCCCCATGCTTTAATAAACCACCAATTTGCACCAAAGACGTCTCAAGAATTCTTTCCTGGTCATCAGCTCCGGACCTCACCCTACCAAACCTCACCTGTATTCCAAAATCCCATCAATACATAAGAATGAGATGGAATAACTTAAAAAAATTTCAAGACACAGAAAACAATTTGGGCAAATTTGTCGAGAAAATGCTTGAGTATTAGATAAAAGGGGAGGAGTGGCCAGAGAAGGGGATGAAGGGGTAGGTCAGGGGTGGTTATAAAAGAGTGTGTTAGCCATTAGCAGTAATTTTAAGTTAAGAAAAAATATTGATAATTTTGAAGCAAGAAAGTAATTCAGAGGCTTTTTTTTCCCCCTCAATAAAATGTTTACCTTTATTAGAATTTAAAGATTTTTTAAAGGAAAACTATAAATGGGATATATATTTTTTACTCAACTGTGCTTCAACATGTTAAAAGTATTATTCTGAGAAGGAAACATTTTTCTGCTATAAAATCTACCTTTTATGACCAAACAGAACTGTCCCTTATATATATGAATAGAGCGATCCCATTTAGAAATCCACTTTAAAATAACTCAGGTCTTTGAAAAAACCAGGTGTCTTTGTGAACTTTCCTTTAGCTTTCTGGAGTGAGTTTTTAAATGGAAAGTGACCTCGAGCTGCGAAAACTTAAAACTTCAAAAAATTCTACAAAGCCAACATTTCCATGAGAGGTAGTGGAAAAGCTATGCAGTAATTTTCTGCCCCAACACATTCTAGTGACTTTCAATTTTTTTTTCATTTTACAAAAAAAATATTTAATTCACTTCAACTATTATTTTCAACTTCCATCATGAATTCCTTTGAAACTATTTTATTTGGAACAAATAGCTCATAAATTCTTTTATGTGGATCTTTTAAAAAACTTTCAGTTAGCTTTAGGATTAGCAATGGTAGAACCAATGCTGTTCTGCATAAATAACTTGAGGATAGCCTTCATTCTTCATTCATGTTCTGACATATTGGTATGGAAAATGAAACCAGGCAGCCTTTCAAAACCAACTGCTCTGGCAACCAAACCTTTGAGCATAGATTGATCAAACTTTGCTAAAAAGTCATAGGTGCCAAGAGGCAAGTATATTTTAATGAAAGAAGTTTTATTTCAGTGATCTTTTCTCTAGCACCTATAATGCCTCATAATGCTTAGTCTCTCTTTACTATAAAGCACCTGTTAAAAAGAGGTGCCAAAGTATAAATACGGGAGCACAAAAATTGCCTTTCAGAGCCCAAAACCCATGTGGTAATGCAACAGCTGGCGATAGAATCAGTGATCTGAAAGTCATTTGGAGTCTTAAAATCTGCTTTTATGGGGAAAAAGGGCAGAGTTAGAACAATAAACTGACTAAATGCTCTCTCATAAGGCCAAATTTGACGTTGGGACTGACTAGGATAGATTTACTGCCATTTCCATAGGAACTAAGCTGGTGGAATTTTGAGAAAAATATATATATATTTTTTAAAGATTTCATTTATTTATTTGACAGAGAGAGACCACAAGTAGACAGAGAGGCAGGCAGAGAGAGAGAGAGGGAAGCAGGCTCCCTGACAAGCAGAGAGCCCGATGCGGGACCCGATCCCAGGACCCTGAGATCATGACCTGAGCCGAAGGCAGCAGCTTAACCCACTGAGCCACCCAGGTGCCCCGAGAAAAATATTTTTCATTCCCTCCTTACACCTGGATGGATTTTATTTCATCTTTTTATCTGGGTTTTAGTCCTGTAGGAATAAACATATTTTCCATATTTCATATTTCTTATTCATTATTAAGCAAAAGAAAAAAAATGCATTTGGAGAAGCATTTTCCTTATACATTTATTTGCCTGTTGTAGTTCTTTGCCTTTGTGAGGTTTTTCTGACAAATTAATGAGGTTATTTTGCCTGACCAATAAACACAATAAGTTCTGAATCTTTGAAGCTGGAACCAACTTTTAAATTATCTTTTTCAGTGATGTTCTAGTTATTCCAGGGTGGCAGACATTATAGGGATGTATGGGTGGGTGAGGGTGACCAAGAAGGACATAATAATTATGGTTCCAGACCATTACTGCCACACTGTCCAGGATGATGAACTTTTGGACCAACATGGGTCATGCATTTACCAATTTCTAAACTAAGGGAAGTTTAGTGGTACACTAAATACGTCCATGAACAGCTGAGGTCCACAGCTGTGGTTATGAGTCTGCGAGCAGATTCAGAGCTTGTGCCAGGAGGAGTATCACCCACATAACTGAGAATACTCTTCAATTCACTTACGTGTTTTTCTTTTTCTCAAGCAAGAATTTCATTTTTTTTAATGGAAATGATTTACAATTTTATTTCCAATTCTTAGCTCTTAGAATATAAAATACAATTAAATATTGTATAGTAATTTTCTATCTTATAGAATTGCTAATCAAGCAAGAATTTCTTGATGTTGTTGATCTACATTCTGAAACAAGCTATTTCTCTCTCTGTATATGTCACATGGCTATCATTAATTAAGATAGGCAGGATCAAGTGATTTACAGCCCTAGTGGGAAGAGAGAAGCCATCTCCAGGAGAAAAATAGGAGATACTGAATTCAGAAGTACAAAGCTATTCTTGACAATTACCACCTCTCAAATAAACTATGCATATACCTCAAAAAATCAAAATACAATCAAATAGCCATCAAAGACATAGAGGTTCCTTAAATACCAACTTGAAAAGGCTAAATACTGTATGACTTCAATTACATAACATTCTAGAAAAGATAAAACCATGGAGATGGTAAAATGACCAGTGGTTGCCAGGGACTGGGAGTGAGGAGACATGAACAGGTCGATCATAGAGGATTTTTAGTGATAATGCTCTTTATTTAGTGGTAATTCTCTGCATGATAACTATGATGGATACATGCCATTATACATTTGTCCAAACATATAGAATGTACAACACCAAAAGTGAACCCTAAGATAAACTATGGACTTGGGATGATTGTCATGTGTCAGTGTAAGTTCATCACTTGTAACAAATGTACCACCCTCCTTGTGGATGTTGATACATGGGAGGGTGTGCATGTGTAGGGGTAGGGGATATATGGTAGTCTCTGTATCTCTCCTTCAATTTTACTATAAATAAAAACAGCTCTGAAAACATGAAGTTTTAATAAAAAATACAGTCAGTTCAAAAATAAAACAAAATATGGTTTTATGCTACAAGTACTTACAAAAATATTTCAAATTTAGTTAATGTACTCTGTGGGGGAGGCATTATAATTTCTGTGTTAAGCTTGAGAAAGCCCTGTAGAGAATGCTCTACAAAGTTTAGTTTAGTGCTGAAGGTCATAAAGATGGCATGCCATAAAATAGGTATGTCCATTTAGGACTCCAAAACTCATGTTCTTTTTATTGTAACCCAATACATTAAAGGTACCATCATTTTGAGATTGAGGAAGAACAATGGAGAGGATCAGGGAAGGTTAGAGGCAACTTTCTTAGAGTTGAAAATCGATCTGAGTCTTTAGGTATTGGCCAGGTTATCAAGGTAAGCAGTATGGTTGGAGAAGAAAACCCTCTGGGCAGAAGAAAGGACATGAGGATGGTCATAGAAACCTCGCTTTTTAGTGTTGTCAAAGCAAAATTGCACTGGGCAGAGCTAAACAAGCAAGAGATATCTTATTCAGGCTATTGCAATAGAGTAGAGAGATTGAACCCAAATTCCAGTGACGCAAAAGGTGGAAGTGAGCACCTTTTGAACTCTTTAGTGAGTTCAAAATTACAGAAAAATACTATAAGGTGTTAAGGGTGAGATTGATTAATGGGATGTGCCTAGCACATAGAGTTATTCCTGAGTTTACAAATGTTTTTCTCTGTGATCAGGCCATCTGAGCTGCTAACTGAGAGAATGATCCTAGACTCCTTCCCTCCCAGAAACTGAAAAATAGAGTTGCTGTCTCCTTTGATGTTTCCATTTCAAAGAGTTGGTTTCTGAGCCCCTGAGAAAGATACTTCCTGGGTTGTAAAATTGCAAGAGGCTTGGAGAACATTTACAAATATTTCAAAAGGACAAAGAAAGAATTTACATTTGCAAGTGTTCTAAAGTAAATGCTCTAAAGGGTCTGTAGTGAGAAGAAATCTGTCTTAAGTTTAGTCATGTTGAGGGGAACATCAAAGTCATTGGTATATCAGAATCACTGATGTAATTAAGAAATATAGAGCTTGGGGCACCTGGGTGGCTCAGTGGATTAAGCCTCTGCCTTTGGCTCAGGTCATGATCTCAGGGTCCGGGGATTGAGCCCCACATGGGGCTCTCTGCTCAGTGGGGAGCCTGCTTCTCCCCCTCTCTCTCTGCCTGCCTCTCTGCCTACTTGTGATCTCTCTGTCAAATAAATAAATAAAATCTTAAAAAAAAAAGGAATATAGCGCTTAATATAGAGTTAAGAAATATAGAGCTCTAGGTCCCACCCCCAGTGATTCTGATCTTATTATATTCACCTTTCTCCATACTTACTTATTTAAAGAATGGTATTTTCCATGGTGTTTGAGGGTATGTGGCAAGGGGTATGAGAAGAAACTGAAAGGATGAAGGAACTAGGTCATCTAGGACTTTGTGTATAACACATGGTTGGGTTTTATTATCTAGGTCAGAGTTCTACAAAGTATGGACTTCCTGTATCAGAATGACTTGGGTGGGATACCTGGGTGGCTCAGTTGGCTAAGAGTCTGCCTTCTGCTTGGGTCATGATATCAGGGTCCCAGGATTGGGCACTGTGGTGGGTTCCCTGTTTAGCAAGGAGTCTGCTTATCTCTCTGCCTACCAACCCCCCTACTCCTGCTGTCTTTCTCTCTCTCTTGCTCACTCTGTCTCTATCTTGGTTAAATAAACAATAATTAAAAAACAAAAAACAAAGAATCACTTGGAAAGCAGATGTCTAGTTGTCACCATAGAACCATAGTTCAGAACCTCTGTGGTCACACTGGTGATCTGGAGATGAACACTTCATGTTCATTTTGTTTCCTTTGGTTTTTTTCCAGCATAGTTAATACCATATTATACATTAACCTATAACTTAAGTGTTTCATTCTTTTATTTAAAGACAGGCTGCATAATAATTTTTTATATTGATGTATTACAGTTTACTGAATGGCTCTCCTATCCTTAAATATTTAAGTCATTTCTAAATTTCTTTTTTTAAGAAATAGTGCTTTAATAAATAAATTTGTGTGTGGGGGGGATTTTGTTTGTTTGTTTTTGTTTTTTTAATATGACTTCCTAGTGAGATTCCAAGAAGCAGGATTACTAAGTCAAGGCCATAAATATTTATAAAACTCTAGATTTCTAAATTGTTATGCAAGTAGGCTATATAAATTTATTCATTTAATAACAGTGTACAAAAGAATCAATTACAAAGAATTATTGCTGACATTTAACATCATACTCACAAAATCTTTTCCTTCTTTCTTTCCTTCCTTTCTGAATTTTAGATTCAGATTTTTTGTTTTATTTCTGGGGTGTTCACCCTTTTTGTGGTTGTTGTTATTGTTATTGTTGTTTCCATTGTACTGACTCTCTAGACACTGACATTTGCCCTCCAATAATGTCATATATTTTTCCCCAAGTATTCTGTTTATTTTTTTGTTACAGTGGTGAAATTTTGATACACTGGTTGTTTTTAATTTTATTCAGTTTGTTTTATCAATAATTGCTTCATGTTTTCTGACTTGGGGGTTATTATATCATTTTCTTTCTTAGCCTATGTTTCTCCTTTGTCTTCATTTGAGCATCTTTTTCTGGGGAGGGATGGAGGTGGGAGTGGAGAGGGTGTGACTTTTTGAAATAAATGTATTCATTTGTTGAAACACACTACCAGAATTGCCTTGTGATACCATCAGTTCCACTTGCCTTCTAGTATGTTGTTTTCCATGTGTCAAAGTCTCAATAAAAAGCAGGATACCAGTACTCTTAGACAGGCTGCATGTTGGCCTTCTGAAAAGCAATATCTGTATAACAGAGGGAGAGCTGCCCAATTTTTTCTTTGGCACAGACCCTAGAACTCTGATCAGGGGCAAAATGTTAGAAAGGGGAAAGACATCTATTACAATCTCTTGGTTTCTTTTATATGGTACAAGAAATGTGACATAACTGATATTCTAATTTCAGTTTTATGGACATTGCTCTTAATGGAACTTATCCCTAGAATCTGGCAAATGACTTCTTGTCTTTCAGTCTTATATTTGTTATGTTTTATTTTGCTTTTGAAGTCTTTATCTATATTTTAATGGGAAATTAAAAGAAGCCAATTTATAATTATTAGTCAAACATGATTTTAAATGGAAATTTGTGTCATTCATCTTTATCTGACCAGCAGATGGGCTGTCAGAGGATTTTTCTCTTTCCCTTATTCCCTTAGTAGATGTTGAGTCTTGCTCTCAATCTGAAACTGGAAGGTTTAACAGAGAACAATATCTCTTTTTTCTTAAAAAAGAAAAAACAAAAAACAAACAAGTCTTCAGCTAGTATAGCTTTGAAAAAATTAAACAAATCTTCTTTTGTGCTCCATCGTTTCTCTCTGGCCCTCCCACCTCTCTCTGTCTCTCTGGTGCCTTACTTTCTCTTTTTGGTTATTTAGTTGCCTAAGATCTCACGCCTTCAAAAGTAAGAACAATGAGTTAGAGTGTGATATTGCATAGTTTTTTCTTCCTTACAATTTCCAGAGATTCCTATATTTGATGTTCACATGTTGTAAGCACATGTATACAAATTTACTGCTTAATAGTAGCAATTGGTGTAATTTGAGCAGTATTAGAGCAAAGATAATTACTACTAGTACACACACACAAACACTTAAAGTGGTTAAAACATCTGCCTGATTTTCCTCACAGTCTTTTTTTTTTTCTTTTTGTAGAAGAAATTATCTTCTGTTGTTGCAAAGCATTTGAGGATTGAGGTGTTCTGCTTAATTGAGTATGATGGTTAAAAAAAAAAAATCTACAGCTGGATTGCCAATTAAAAAAAATGGGCCACTGTATAATTCATACAGAATACATTAAACATAAACATAATGTTTGCTGAAACCATCCTGTTCATCATTATGATTTTCCCCAGTCATTTTAATGTAGTAATTTAAATACTAGGAGACCAGAAAGTAATTTCTATAGCAAAGAGGCATGCTTATATCTGGCCATCAGTATCTGTGAACTAATGCACGTGAACCATTTAATGTGTTTCTCAAAATGTGCTCTGATACCACCTGCATTGGAGTTATCTAAGATGACTTTTAAAATATAATTTCCAGCATGTAAGGGACAATTTTCACCAGCCCAGGTGATTTTCAGATTTAGGATATCACTGAAATTGGGATGAATTTACATCAGTGATTCATACGAATCATAATTGCTTAGGTCTCTTTTGCATTCCTTATGTCAACTTTTGAATAGTTTTGACATTTTCAGTCTGTAGGATCTTTAGTCTTGTCTACATAGAGCCCTATAAAGCAAATAACTAAATGATAGATTTAAGAACTGGTATTTAGCTTTATTAGTTGTCTAAGCACTTATATATTATAGTCTCTATTGTAGGGGGCGAGGAGTTTCAGATCAATTCGTAGGTATATGGTAATACCTTTGATGATACTTGTGCTGACTTTGGTTCCAGCTGCTTATTGCATTTGGTGCTTAAGAAATTAATTTTTTTGCAAGAAAGTACAAGGCTTATACTCTATATATGAATAAATATAAATAATTTGCATTTCTTGAAGGCAGTTATAATTAAAAATATATCTGAGTAAACTGAAATGGACATAATTCTCTATTTTTTTAAATGTATCTCCTTTGGGATTATTTACATATCATTGTAAATTTTTACTGGAATACTTAACTTTGTCTCTGTTGATTCTATAATCCATGTAGTTGAGATGAGCTTATTAGTGAATGGTTTAATTAATTTAAACATGATACCAGTAAGACTAAGTTTCTGGGTTTGCTTTGTATTCAGGAAAGTGAGAATTTAAACGAGGAAGAAAGAACTGTTTTACAGTTATATGGCTATAACCTTAACAATGTATTGTCCTGAATACATTTAATATACATATGTTGATTGTTTATGTATCATGAAAATTCAGATTATTAGCAAACAAGTGCTAATTGTTTATTTCCATTAAAATTGTAAATTTAAGAATAACTATTTGATATAAAATCACTGATATGTTTTTGAACAGAATTCTTGGAGCCAACAGAACACATATTAAATAAGAAAGGAAAATCATGGGGTGCCTGGCTGGCTTAGTGGGTTAAGCCTCTGTCTTTGGCTTAGGTCATGATCTCAGGGTCCTGAGGTCGAGCCCCATCAGGGAGCCTGCCTCCCCCTCTCTCGCTGCCTGCCTCTCTGCCTACTTGTGATCTCTCTCTCTGTCAAATAAATAAAATCTTAAAAAAAAAAAAGAAATGAAAATCATAGGTCAAAATTACTAATACAGATGCATGTTTGTATATAAAATACTAGCAAACTAAATCCAGTTATGCATTAAAACACATACAGACACAATTTAGATTTAACTCCATGAATGGTTAGATGGTTTAACATTAGAAAAGTGTCAGTATTATTTTGTAGAATACTTTGGAATAAAAGAATAATAAATTATTTGAAGAATATTATAAAATCTTAATTGAAGATATATAGATCTGAAAAAAATGGAAATAGATTTCATTCTTGGATGGCAAGACTGAATTCCAAAAATATTGTTTTCCAAAACAACAACCACAAGAACAATAATGAAATAATTCAAAGCAATCCAAGCTAGAATTTCAATACCCTTTTTATTATCTCTGTATTTCTCCTTTTAGAGTTAGGTAGAATAAATTAATATTTAAATGACGAACAAATTCAGGAGGATATCTAGAAGACGATGAAAATAAAAATAATGGCATAACTTCAGAACTTATTTTAAAATCTAGGCAATCTGGTCCATACACTTTTGGTGTAGAGATAAGAAAATAGTTTGGTATCACCAAAGAGAGAATCCAAAATTAGAAATAATGATACATTTGCCCTGACTTCTGACTCAGATGCTCCTTTATTTGAAATTGATGAAAAGATTCACAAGACACACTATGTTCCAAATTTATGTTGCTGAATCAGGGTGCAGTAGGCAATAGGGCTCCTAGTGGATCAGTAACTGCAGCAGATTTCAGAGTTTGTCAAACTCAGCTTACTGGCCATTCCACTACTTGGAACACACTTGGTTGCAAGAGATGTGTTGGAAACTTGCATGGAATAATTTAGTTCAGGGGGCTAC
The DNA here is from genome assembly GCF_922984935.1 of Meles meles. Classification (NCBI taxonomy): domain Eukaryota; kingdom Metazoa; phylum Chordata; class Mammalia; order Carnivora; family Mustelidae; genus Meles; species Meles meles. The sequence goes on from NC_060072.1 coordinate 32,171,701, forward strand.
CAACTCCATCCTTATTGATTTTATTTGTACTTACCACATATTTTCTCTGAGAAAACTTGTCAACTCAATTTCCTCTAATTGAAGCTGTAGATCATTCATTTAGGCATTTCACTGTTGACAATTATTATGATGACTGGGTATAATCTAAATATGCTATATTTATCTTAATTTAGCACATACCAGGCAAATCCAAGATCATACCTCCAGACATCTCTGGGGTATAGGAAGGTTTTCTTAATCATCACTCTTGATACATTAGACCGGTAATTTTTGGGGGGAGGGTGTTGCTGGGAGAGGGATGTCCTGCGCATTGTGGAATGTGTAACAGAATCCCAGGGCTCTCTCCTCAGGTTGTGGAAGCCATAAATGTGCCCAGAGGACAAAATCACCCTTATTTGGCAACTACTGATTTGGCATAAAAGTTCTATTAACAGCTTATCCTTACATTTTATAATAAAAGTTAACATTTGACAAAAGTAATAGTTTAATTCAGTAGGAAAAGGATGGATTGCTTAATAAATTGTGCTAACACAACAGGCTATCTGGGGAAAATAAAAATGGACTCATTTGCCACAGAAAATGATAAAATGTAGAAGGACCATGTAATTAAATATTAAACATAACATAATCAAATACTGTGAGAACTATAGGTAATAATACACAAAATATAAAAGTAAGAGAAATCTTTCTAATTAAGACTAGAAATTCATGGACCATTAAGAGGAAGGAAAGACACATCGACCAATATTGTGATTTTTAAATCCAGCATACCAAAAACACAGTACACAAAGTTTATATACAAATCAAACTGGGGATAAAATACTAGGATATTGGTAACAAAAGGTTAATGTATATAACATACAAACATGTATTTAATATACAGATTGATAAGAAAAATACAAATGTATCTGGGCAAATATGAATAAGGTTTTTGGAACAAATCCAAAAGGCCAGCAACCTTATATATAGATACCTAACTTTAGCAGTAGTTGAGTAAATGCAAATTAAAGTAATAAAAAAGTATTATTTGTACTTTCCATATTGTTAAAAATTAAAGCAGTAATAAAAACATTACTACTATGACTTTATAGGATCATATCTCTATGGATTTGGAACAATGAAGGTTTTTTTAACATGCCATTAAAAACAAATCATAATGGTATGTATAGCTCATTAATTTTAGTGCACTAAATTTTAAAATTATATAAAAGAAAGACTACATAAAGTTTTAAAAAGGTAGAAATTGAAAAAAGATATTTACAGAACATGTAATAATACCAAGAAAAAGGTCAGTGTTCAAAATTCAGGAATGCACACACAAATCAATAAGGAAAAGTTACAAAGTCCAGTAGAAAACCTAGCAAATGATATGAACGGGTAATGCACAGAAAAGAAGCTTTAATGGCCAAATCCAGTGATAGAGGCATTTGACTTTACTAATAAGATACAAAATAACAGAATATGGCAAATATTTTTTTCTTCTGTCAATTTGTTTGGGACAAATTGTGCTCAGAGACTGAGATGTATCTTTGCTGATAATTTATTTAACACAAGTTCACTGTGGGAATTATAATTAATAATAATACTATTTTACAAGACCAGTGCTCTAACCCCTGAGCTATAGGGCCTAATAATAATACTATTTTATAAGCCAATAACATGCCAGATAATGTCTCTTCATAAGCTGATAGAGAAATAAACTGTAAACCAATAATAGATTAATTACACTGTTATGCTGGGAAAGGAGAAATGAAAGAAATAGAGTCCAAATTTGATTGAGGTATACCTTTCTGTGAGTTGGTTCTTGGTAGTCAGTGCTGTTAACTAAAAGCTGGGCATAGATTGCTGTCTTGGGTCCCTCTCTGCTGGGGCACACAGCTAGTGGGCAATGGCACCAGTGTTGGCAGGCAGGGTGGGCTGCTCTGAAAGTTATTACTGGAAAGACCATTATGCAATTGGCACCACTTCCCCTAGGATTAATCTCACCAAGGCACAAACAGATAACCCCTCCTTTTCCTGAGACAGTTGTATGATTTAACACTGTTGCCAATTAAAAGTAGCCTGGCCAAGGGGCATCTGGCTGACTTAGTACAGCATGCAGCTCTTGGTTGTGGGGTTGTGAATTTGAGTCACATGTTAGGTGTAGAGATTACTTACAAATAAAATCTTTAAAAAGGAAAAAGAAAAAAGTAGTCTGCCAAGATAGGAGCAAGTGTCTCTAGATCTTTAAAGAGCTATTCAGATCAGCAAAGAGTAACCTTGCCCAGATCTAACACTCTGAATGAGTCCTCACAAATTCTTGATATTTAAAGTTTAAGTGTCCATTATGTTTCTTGCATATGTTCTTGTTGATAAGACCCTCTTCTAAATACTGATCTTCCAAATATTCTTATTGATAAATTGCCAGTACCCATGAACTGTTGAGCTACTGAGAACTTACTGACAACAATAAATGTTGATACAAAAAATCCTGATACATCTTCCTTAAGGTAAACAGATTCACCCTTAGATTAAAAAATCTTTAAGTTATAAACAAATGGATTTGAAATCATAGCAAACCAATACACAACAATCCACTCTGTTACTTCAAATCACTTATTTATATGTATCCAAAGGACCTAATGTCCTTGACAAATATAAGTTGACATATATATATCTGTTCACCCTGTGATTATAAATCACTTATTGCCTTTAAGCACAATCAACTATATTTTGTGTGTAATTTTCTTTTGACACTTTTTTTTTTACAACATAGGTTAATAACCAATATAAGCAACCATACTCCTAGTGTTATTAACATAAGAATAACAAAGAACTCTTTAACATAGTACCGTATGCACTCACTAAACAAGGAAGAGTGAAGCTTCTTAAAAGGCTGTTAAACTTCCTTGACAAGTACATTTTCAAGTAAATACCATTTTTATAAAACTCCAGAGGGTACAGTCTTGCATAGCATGATCAAGTACATGTTCACATGCCATAACATCAAAATTGAAACGACTGTCATAATTTTAGGGAATGCATGTTTTGTTCTTTTTTCAATTCCTCCTAATTATTTTTACTTTATTAGACTCATCTTCCAAATGTCCTTTTCCTTGTCTTAATTTTTTTAATGTATGATTTACATTTATTAAATGTGAAATATTTCTTGTTATCTTAATAGTTCTTTTATCTTCTATTGTCCTTAAATAGTATCTTTTTTCCTTCTGTTGTCACATTTATTACCTGTACTGTAGTCACACATTCCATTACGGTATGTATCTTTTCTCCTCCTTGACTCCAATTGGTTAGGGTAAGTTTTGTCTTAGAACATACTATTGTCCAGTTTCCCATATTAAATATAACTATTTAAGGAGACCTTAAGACCATAGTCATGGTATTTGTACCATAGGTTTATCCCAAAGGCGTAGCAGTGCCAAAGGTGTTTCGGTTACATTTCCCTAACATATCCTTAGGAACATGTGTTTCTTCTATCAGAAGTTGGCTTTCTGTGGCCTGAAGGCTTTTCTTTTTGATATTGGGGAACTGCAAAAGTGCAGTAACCCAATAATCATGTTTCTTGTTTGCCCCAAGATTTTAACTGTTTAAGAATATTCCACATAACAACCAATCTTAACAGCAAAAATTGACAATCTACTCTTAGAGAAATGTCTTTTATATAATTTTTTAGTACTTCATTATGTTTAGTGTTTTCTCCAATTGCTTTATATAGAATTTCTGCTCTATTTACTTCTGTCTGAATGTTGTGTTTTATAATATATTGCTAATTTTATACATCTGTGTACACAACAAAGACAAAGCTGTCATTGCATGTGTGTTTATTGAGATTGTTTGGTTTCAGAGTCTTTAAAATCTAATGTAATTGTTTAATTCGGAATTCAGAAAAAATGACTGTCTCCAATTAAATCTACCAGTCCAACAAGGAGCTAAAGAGTTTCTTTCCTTTCAGTGAATCTGTTTTGGCCATAGCTTGTAAATTGGGCATAAACAAAGAGGGATAAAACTGAGTACAGTTTGGGGCTCTATATTTGCCTAGAAAATGTTGGATATTAAATTAAAAGGTATTGACTACTGTTGTAAGTTCCAGTATAACCATGAGAGGCTTTACAGCTTCCCATATCCTTGAGGTAGAAATCTGTGGTGTGAGATAGAAGTCTGATGCATACTATCAAGGATAATATGTGTTATATGCTAAGCTTCCTGTGTATACACCTTACAAAGTATCCCTGTTCTTTTAGAGTCTGGACACTGTGTCCATAGATCTATTGTTAATCTTCTAATAGGTGAATATGAGTTGGGGGTGTAGTAAATGATCAATTTGGGGCCCATTTATATTTAAAGATATAATTCTAGTATTCCTAAATCACTATGTTACATGCCTGCAACTAATATAACATTGAATGTCAAGTATACTTCAGTAAAAAGAAAGATTTAATTGCCCAACTGCTATCATGTGGATGTGCTGTGGCAATGTTTATTCCCAAAGTGTCATCATTACCTGTGGCTGGGACTACATATTTAGCATTTCATGTAGTAAGCTCATTTCTGTATTTTTTAGTAGTTTCTCTAGGTTGTCCTAAAATTCTTTTTTAAAGATTTTATTTATTTATTTGATAGACAGAGATCACAAGTAGGCAGAGAAGCAGGCAGAGAGAGAGGAGGAAGCAGGCTCCCTGCTGAGCAGAGATCCTGATGGGGCTTGATCCCAGGACCCTGGGATCATGACCTGAGCAGAAGGCAGAGGCTTTAACCCACTGAGCCACCCAGGCGCCCCATCCTGAATTTTTTAATTTAACATTTTACTTCTCATTCTTTCTCTTTTACCAGTCATCTGTTTATTTTTCATGTTTTCTGTTCCATAAATAGAGCATAATTCTGTTCCAGTTGGCAGTTTATTATATATTATTAATATAAAGTAATTATGCAATGTAATTACATTATATAATTAATTATATAATGTAATTATGTAACATAATTAACATGTAACATAATGTAATTAATGTAAAAATTAATGTAATATAATGTAATGTCTCTAAATACTGGTATGGCCGTGCTACTGCCCACCATGTAGTGGTATTTATATGTATATTATCTTTTAAATTCCGAATGCACACTTTATGTATTAGTTCTGAGATTCCTATCCCATCACTAGAGGAACAATCTGCCTGGGTTCATATTCACAATACCTGTATGTGACGTCACATATTCTATTCAAAAACATGTGGTTTGTAAAATTTAAAGTTGAATATGTGACCTTAGGCATGGGCCATGACAATATTTGATTCATAGTTGCATTATTTGGTGCATCCCTACACAGTTATTTAGTATTAGCTTCTAAAGTGAAGGTCAAGTCATAGAATATGGATGGCACCGAAGTATTTATGTATGTGTTTTGTTTTAGCACCAAATTAATAGTTTATTTTCCTTTAATATGGGTATGAAAGGTCTGATAGTGTTTGGTTCTGCAGAAACACTGTATAACATCATAGCACATGGAGGAATTGCATACAACAACTTGTGCCAGTTTACCCAGAGAGTCTTTGTTTTCATTACTGTTTAATATTTGTCTGTGCATGTACTAATACTGGTCTTCTTTCTGGGTTATCAGACTGTTTAACTTATCATGTTTTCTGGTCTACAGTTGTCTTTATAGCATCCATTAAACAGAAAGGATCTTTCTGTTATACATTGTTGAGACATGACTTTGCTTTCGGAATATCCTGATGGGCATTTAAATAGTTTTTGATGGGTTAGGTCCATTTTCATATGTCTCATCATTTAAGGTCATCAAGACAAATGGGGAAAATCCTACATTGCCAGTTTAGCTTGGGGTATGCAGGAGAATTTTTATACGTGTCTTTTTATTAATTTCAGAGGTAGAATTTAGTGATTCATCAGTTGCATATATCACCCAGTTATCCCTTCCCCCACCCACCTCCCTTTCAGCAATCCTCAGTTTGTTTCCTAGAGTTCAGCTTTTCTTACGGTTTGCCTCCCTCTCGATTTTCATCTTATCTTATTTTTCCTGCCCATCCCCTATCATTATATTTTTTAAAGAACAGGTAAGACTTAAAGAATTCTGCTGGGGATGTAGCAATAGATATCTCATATATGGTTAGATTGCCATGGTGAAACCAGTTAGGCCATTGTGTGACTTAAAGTCTAACCACTTTGCCATTAGTGCTATTGTGTTTTGATGGGAATCCCAAGTATAGATGTTGTTTATATGGAAGTGGAGATAGTTTATAGTTTATTTCAGGTAACTTTTTGGGAATCAATAAGTGTCTCATTAAATATGTAGATTGGTATGGTTGTATTGTCCCCATCATTTTCAGAATAAAAACCACCATTATCATCATCATCATGTCTCCCACCTTATCTCATGCAAATATCCATTGCCACATAGCTAAGTGATATAATCCTTTAGATGATGTATCTAAATACCTGTCATGTGTCCTGAGAGTGTTGGGTTGTGGTTCTGTATATGTCATTAACATTGTCATTGTATGCCCTGCCAACTGACAAATTGACCTCAGAGAGCATACTGCAAGGGTAAAACAGTGCTGCATTTCTACAAATGCATCTTTTGGATCTGTGTGTACAGAGCACATATAATCTCATTTGTTTATATTTAGTATTTTGGAGCATACTCCACCAGTGTAGCAGATGAAAATTTCTTCTTACTTCATGCTTGATTCTTTTAAAGCATTGAGTATTGAATTGATTATATGCATATATATATATATATATATATATATATATATATAGTCTACCCCCAATATGGGGTTTGAACTCATGACCCTCTGATCAAGAGTTGTGTGCTCCGCTGTCTGAGCCAGCCAGGTGCCCTTAATATATTTCTTAATATATCCTTATTAGTATGTGTGTATATGGCCATCTTTATAATTCCTTATAGCTACGCTTGGTCTATTGCTAAAGCCAAATATGTGCCTTGATATTGCATAAGATTTTGATGTACTGGATAGGGATTAGTGGTAGTTGTGAGAGGGCTAACTTATTTCACTTTTGGATGAAGTAGGAGATGTATCTGTATTAGGACTGGGTGCTGAGGATGCAGAGGGTAAAGTAGAGTTATTTATGCCTTCAATATGTAGGCTTCTCTTCATTAAACAGAAGTTAATAAGCAATTTAAGAACATGCAATGTCTGGGGATACCAAATGGATGGATAACTAGTCTCCAGATTCTAAATGAGCAAGAGCAGCAAGTTGACCTAGTAAATAAGTAGCCATAAGATTTGGAAGGGGTCTTGGTTGTGGGTACACAAGTACCCATTCTGCACATTCAGCATCTGCTCTTTTACAATAAAATGCTAGCACACAAAGTAAATCTGGAATTAAATTGGGGTTATTTCCTCAAGGTCTTTGCCATATGTCTAATGCTGCACTTAATTCAGTAAGCCAAGGTAGAGGTAAAGAATAAAGTTAAGTACCTAGTTGACTTAGTATGTATGCTAGGTTATAATACCAGGAGACATTTAGTAGATTATGGCAATCTTCATCCTCTGACTTGGTGTCTAATATAATAGCAGCATTGTTTAGGATCCATGGTGATTTGGGGGGAGATTAAAATGGAAGTTTCCACTGCTTCATCAGTTTCCTACAATGCAAGGTTTCTCCCTTCATCATCAAAGGTTTCCCAGTGAATAGATGCTGCTCATAGCAAAGGATGGGGTGGAAAGTTTGGGCTTGGTAATGCTGGTGAATCTGGTGATACTGGTGATCCCGTAAGTTCTCAGTTGTAATGAGGTCACAAGGATAATGATCTGTGGAAGAAGTGAAAGATGTCACAAATGGTAAAGTTGTATCCTGACCAGAGGGTGGCATTCCAGTTTGGAACAGTTGAACAATTGCTATTGTTGGTGCTATTGGTGGAATATCCATAGCTGCAATGAGTATAGTATCCAGTAGTGGGCAATAGACAAAATAGTGTGTCCAGCATCCATACTGACCCACTCAGTAATGTTTATAGGGCTCAAGATGCACAGTGGGTTCCTACCTGCAAAATCAAAATAGTGCCCTATAAATTCCTTATTATTTCTTGTTGTATTTCTTGTCACTCAAGGGAATCTGTAACTGTAATGGCTATTACTTGCAGTATTGCCCTGAATGTAATTGTCCTGTATCATGCTAGGCTAAATATTAGGCATTTGGTAATGATATTGTACAAAAATGTGTCTATATATGTCTAGCATATATGGAGTAAATGCCATTAGTGTTTTTAGTGCCGGCATCCAACATTGATACAATAAAAGATATTTTTCATACTTAAAAACTTTATAAAGACATCATATTATTTTCTTTAATTTGCTGTAATGTATTTTCTCCTTTAGTCACCCAGTAGGTTTTATTAGTGGTGGGTGCTCTAATTTCACTGAAATTGTATGTGCCATTTTGTTTTTTAATTAGCACTTACACCTTTAACTTAGTGTTTGGGGTGCTATTATTGGTTATTTTACTTTTGTGGGTTGTTGCAATATAGATTCTATAGTTGTTTTAACATTAGTTCTATAGATATATGAGTTAATGACCTGGCTGCTTACTATATCACTTTAGTCAGGGTTTTCATGTCTAGATTGTTAGTAAACAATCTAAGCTTATGTTTAAGCAAGGCATTATTACCTTTCAGTTCATCCAAAGGCAACTGGATTGTTAGGTAGTTGTAAGTTTTTCCTTATGCTCTGGTCTTTTGCCCAATCGTATTATTTTTCCTGTGAAGCAGGTTCCCTAGTCTGGTTCTATGATGGATAGGGTACCATAGCAAACAATTCAGATTTCCAGTGTTCTAATGGTGAATTTTTGATCATTATTTCTGCAGGAGTAGGGTAATCTTATTCCTGACTGTGTGTCTACAATAATGCATACATATGGTTTACTCTCTGATATAAACAAGGGTCCTATGTAATCAATTTGTGAAATTTGGAAGGATTTATCGGCCTTAACTTTGGTGTTTTGAGTAAAGATTTCCAAGCTCTATATTTCCAACAGTACTTGCATTTTAATGTGATGCTATAGATATTTAGTTGGCTTATATATGTTTTTGTTTTCAACCGGGTTTTAGTGCCATGTATGCCTGGGTGTCCCTTTTGATGATGTACCCATATAATATCCTTAACTCTTGAAGGACATGGGCTTGAATTGTGGGGCTCCACTTTTTTTTTTTTAAAGATTTTATTTATTTATTTGACAGACAGACATCACAATTAGGCAGAGAGGCAGGCAGAGAGAGAGAGAGGAGGAAGCAGGCTCCCTGCTGAGCAGAAAGCCCGATGCGGGGCTCGATCCCAGAACCCTGAGATCATGACCTGAGTTGAAGTGGGGCTCCACTTTTATGTGGATTTTTTTTTTACATTAGAGCACTGCAGATGTATTTTCTATTCCTTATGATTTCCGTAATAACTTTTATCTCTAGCTTACTTTGTTGTAAGAACATAGTATAAAAAAATAGAAAAAAATGAACATAGTATATATTACATATAACATACCAAATATGTGTTAATTGACTGTTTATATTATCAGTTAGGTATTCAGTCAAGAGTAGGTTATTTTTTAAATTTAACAGTATGTTAAGTTTCAGGAGAATCATAAATTATAGATGGAATTTTGACTGCTTAGGGGGTTGGTGCCCTTAACCCCTGCATTATTCAAAGGTCAGCTGTAATTCTATCAATTGGCATGTCTATCGTTTTCTGTTTTATCATCCACTGTTCCTTTGGTTTATATATATATATGTATATATATATATTTTTTTTTTAGAGATTTTATTTATTTATTTAACAGAGAGAGATCACAAGTAGGCAGAGAGGCAGGCGGGGTGGGGGAGGGAGCAGACTCCCCGCTGAACAGAGAGCCCTATGCGGGGGTCCATCCCAGGACCCTGGGATCATGACCTGAGCCAAAGGCAGAGGCTTTAACCCACTGAGCCACCCAGGCACCCATGATTAGACTCTCCTTTTATGTATGAATCATTGTGGGTCTTTTTATGATAAAGTTTAGGAATTCTAGCCTCATTAGTTTTTCTAGTGAGTTTGCCTAACTGATTGTTGTACTTCATTACCATTGTGTCATCTCTGGTGAGTTGAGACATATATGATAAATACAGAGATATAAGTTTGCACTCTTTTCTGTCATACATCTTTACCACATATGTTCATAGTTCCTATCATTTGTTTCTCCATATTCTTGACCAGATAACTGTTTCATTAGCTAATGCCCATGCGTTTGAGAAAAGACTCTTTCTGGGTTCCCTTAACAGATCTTTCAGTTGCCAGTTTTATAACTATGAGCTCGGTGTATTGTACTGGTTCTCCCAAGTTTGGTTCTAACAAAGTTAGACCATCATTAGTCCTTAAGGGCACAGCTCACATCATATTCTGGATGGTATTATGGAGGCTGAATCATCTGTAAACCAGACATGTTTTAGTTCTGTGGGCAAGGATGATCCCCACTGCTCTATTTCTTGGGCTTCATTAGGCTCACCCCTTGGACTCTGGCAAATCCACTATTGGCATTTGTTGAGATTTTCTCAGTTAATGTAGAACATCTTTTGTTGGCTCTGTATTTTATAGGCCCTCATGGAGTCCCCCAGTGAGCCTTTCAGTTGGTTGGTATCCATTCTCGGAAACTTCTAGTTACAAATCCAACTGGGTAAAATTTGGGGTCCCGCAGTGCTTTAGTCCACAGTGACCATGTTGCAAACGCCTCTGAGTATAGGCACTTTAGTTTGTATTTAGAGTCCTCATTAGCTGGCACCAATGTGTTAAAAGTTCTGTCAGCATTTTTCAAATAACTAATGGCTGCCTCTTCAGTTTCTGTGCAACTCCTTCCCTACTTCCTAGTTATTTCATATATACATCTTAATATTATCCCCACATGTGGTATGTGCTTTTTCCAATATCCAAGCATCCTGTTACTTTCTGAGCTTCTTTTTTTGTGACAAGAGTTAGTATGTGATCTATACTGGTTATGACTGGGTCTCATATTTTTCTACCTTCAGGGGACTAAATTATACCTAGAAATTTGACTGTAGTTTGAGGTTTTTAAATCTTACCTGGATTGATTATCCATTCTCTGGGTGTCTCTATTTTGACCTTACCCTTTTCTTCCAAGTTATTACCATAAATAAGAATATCATCAAGATGGGAAATGATGGTTTGTGTGTGTGTGTTGTGTTTCCTGAAATATCTGGTTATCTTCTGTTAGAAAATTGAGGGTATTAGTGGACTGTTAAGGTATCCTGTAGTAACATAGTAAACTGATACTGTCTGTCTTCCTATGTGAATGCAGTCGGAGCTAGCTTTTCTCATCAACTGGTAGATATAGCAAAGAACATGTCAAGTCAGTTTATTACTGTGTAACAAGTTCTGGATCCAGGGGTGATATTGTATATTATAGTGCCTATCAATCAGTATCCCCTCAATTTTTGGAAAATGTTTGTTTAAATTCCTATAATTTGCTGTATATCTATATGATCCATCTGGCTATTTAACAATCCAGATTAAGTTATTATATATTGAAGTAGTAAGGATGATAATTTGTTCTTTTAGGAATTCCTTTCTGTTTCTCTGTCACTGTAATTAGTTTCTGGGTTTCTATTTGAGTTTCTAATTTTATAATTTGGATTAAAGGGTGGTAGTCTAAATTATTTAGGTCACCTAGGCCAAGAAGGCCTTATGGGTTTTCTGCTATTAGGCCTATTTACATTGGTGCAGTCCTGTTTTGTCTGTATACATTATATGGCTTTTATCTTGACTCAGTTCTTCAGCTGTTCTGATCAAGTCAAACAGTTTTCCTGTGTTTCTTCCAGCAGCAGATTGTATAAATATGCTATTGGGTCCTTCAGGGGCATGGATTTTAGGATGGACTTTTTAATTTGTTCTGTTGTTTCTGCATGTAGCTGTGAGGGTGTCTGTCCCCTATCATAAATCATAGTCAGTGGCCCCAATTTAATTTTTATATTCATATTTTCCCCTACTATTGCCCATGGAGATGTTGATGGGGATAATCTATTACTTATAGGCTATCTTAATCTCTAGGCTCCTGCTACCCTGCTAAAGATCTTTGTGTACATTAGTATAATTTTCTCCAAATACTCCAAGGTGTTGATTAAATTTAGCATCAGTGGCAATGCATCCAAGTTACACAATCTGCTCCTGTGAGGATCAGGTCCTCATTTGGACTATAAATCTAATAGCCGTTGGGTTTCTGTGTCCAAATGAGTTTGTTGGAATTCCATCCTAATTTTTGTCATTTCTTGTCTAGTCTAGGCTCTCTGTTCAGTAACTCTGACGGGTTCCATATTATTATTTGTTGTAGTTTTGTCTCTTCTCATGGGCCTAACTTCTAGTAGGTTAAAAGTTACCAGAGTCAAAGGTTTATAATCATTGTCATTGTCCTTGGGGTGTAGATTGGTACTCTTAGGGATAAAAGGGTCTGGGTTCCCTATTACTCTGGAGATTATGTTTTGGGCTATAGCCTTTCCTTTCTATCTGCATCTATGATGCTGATTGCTCCTAATAAGAGTGCTGGAATTTCTTTCTTACTTGCTTTTTTTTTTTTAAATTATAGGATATATCTCATTGAGTTCGGTGATCAGGCCAACACCTGGAGTTCCCTTAATTTTTAAGTTTTGTCCAGACTAAGTCTTCAGCAGGTCTGTAGGGATCCTAAACCCCTCTTGAATAATTTTGGTAGTGTTAATGAGTGAGGCATATTCACTATTGTCCTTCTGCTCTTCACAACAGTGTTCAAAGCATGCTTTATTATACAGATGCTTAATAAAGTATCCCAAATCATTTGTAATATGGTAAGGCAGCATTAAGATAAATACTGTGACCAAATCGCATCCAAACTATAATATCTCTATCAATTTTGTCCATTCATTTTCTGTTTATAGTTTCAATAAGAAGCCAAAATGATAAATAGCATATCAAGTTTAAAGTTTGTCAACCCAGTAACAGGTTTAGCAGATTTTGGTCAATTATGAACTTAGCATAATTTACCAACTTGTATTTCTAATTTGGCATAGAATATGGTATATCCTGAAGCACTGACCATTTTTAATTACTATTGGTTTGGGTTGGGCTGCCAACCACACCAATTGTTTTGTTTGGGTCAAATTATGCTCAGAAACTGAGATTTGTCTATGCCAATCATTTATTTAGCACAGGTTTATTGTGGGAATTATAGTTTATAATAATAATATTTAACAAACCAGTAGCATATAGGATCATATTTCTTAATAGGCTAGTGAAGAAATAACATACTCCATACCAATGATACGTTAATTACTCTTCCAGGAAAAGGAGAGATGAAAGAAAGAAAGTCCAAATTTAGTTGAGGTGTCCCTTTCTATCAGCTGGTTCTTAATAAAGTCAGTGCTTCCAACTAAAATCTTGGCATCAGCTGCTGTCACAGGTCTCTTGATGCTGGGGCACACAGCTAGTGGGCAATGACACCAGTGTTGGCAGGCAAGGTAGGCTGCTGTAAAAGTTATTACTCGAGAGACCATTACATGGTTTGCACCACTGCCCACAGGACGTAGCCTTGCCAAGGCAGGAATGGATGTCCCTTCTCTTCCTGACACTGCTGCATGATTTAATACCACCGCTGACCACAAATAACCTGGCCATGACAAGAGCAAGGGTTTCGAGATCTTCGGTGAGCTATTTAAATCAGCAAAGAGTAGCCTTGTCCAGACCAGACATTCTAGGTAAGCCTTCACAAGTCTTGGTATTTAAATTTTAAATGTCCCTTACATAATAGGCACTCTTCTTTATGTTCTTCTCAGTATAATTCCCCAGTAGCACCAATCAACAGTTACTGAGTGCTTATTAACAATAGATGTTGATAACAACATCCTGACACAGCTTCCTCAATGTAAACAAATTCACCCTCAGATCCAGAACTTCATTTAAGTTGTAAAAGTAGATTTGAAGTAATAACAAACCAATACACAACTTTCAGATTGCCAAAAAATTAAAAAGTTTTAAAGGTAGTGGTAAGTATGTATTGATATGAGAAAACTAGCACACATTGATTGTGTAAAGAAACTTTCATAACAATTTAGAAAGTCATTTAAGGAATACCTAATAAAACTCAGAACAAAGATCCTTTATTACCCAACAGTTTCACTTACATGCGTGAAGTTCATAATGGGATTTCCTACAATACAGAAAATTTAGATATAAACTCACAATATACATCTAGGAGAATGCACAAAATTCAACTTTTTCCTATAATGGAATATTATTACCTGTGTATAACACATAGGAATCGTGTATCAAGACAGATTTCAAAAAATGTAATACTGGGTAAAGAACAAGTGGCAAAATATACTATTAATTAAATTTAAATTTATTAAGTATATTTAAATTTAAATATTTTTGATATGTAATATGGACATGATAGGTTTTTTATTTGAACATGGATATTCTTTCAGAGCAACCAAGGAAAAGGGATAGAACTTAGTTCCTAAGATAGTCATCATTCATTCATTCATTCACTTTATTTTATAGGCAAGAACATTTTAATGAATGCTTAACAGTGTGTCAGGCACCATTCTAGGAAATGTGGATACATCTTTGGAAAAAAGAACAAAACAAAACAGGCTGGACTTTCTTTTTGTTGTATCTATAAAATTTTGTTCCTGTGTATGTGTGTCTGGTGATTTGTGTCTTACGGGTTGGTACCTGTGCATTTCATCTGTCATTGTTGAAAGCACTGTTTTAAGGAATCTTATAAGATTAACTCATTTATTTTTTAAATCATTTTGCTTCATGTTATTTTATTTTATATTATTTCATCATGGTAAGTGTATTCTTTAATCCCCATCTCCTATTTTGCCCACTCCTCCACCCACCTTCCCTCTGTTAACCATCAGTGTGTTCTCTGTAGTTAAGAGTCTGTTTCTTGGTATGTGTGTGTGTTTGCATGTGTGTCTCTCTTTTTTTTTTTAAATCTTTGCTCATTATTTTGTTTCTTAAATTCCACCTATGAGATCATATGATATTTGTCTTTCTCCAACTGACTTATTTTTTCAGCTTTATATTCTCTAGCTCTATGTTCTTTTTTATGGCTAAATTATAATACACATACAAATTAATATTATTATATAATTATAATGTAAATTATAATTATAGTATGCATAATATAAATTATACATCTTCTTTATCTTCTTTATCTGTTTATCTGTGGATGGACACTTGGGCTGCCTCCACAGTTTGACTCTTATAAATAATGCTGCAATAAACATAGGGGTACATGTATGCCTTTGAATTAGTTTTTTGTATTTTTTTGAGTAAATACCCGGTAGTTCAATTCCTGGATTGTAAGGTAGTTCTAGTTTTAATTTTCTGAGGAACCTCCGTACTGTTTTCCACAGTGGCTACACCAGTTTGCAATCCCACAAACAGTGAATGAGTGTTCCTTTTTCTCCACATCCTTGCCAATATTTGTTGTTTCTTCTGGTTTTGATTTTAACCATTTTAATGGGTATGAGGTGATACCTCACTGTAGTTTTGATTTACATTGCCCTGATGATGAGTGATGTTGAGTGTCTTTTCACGTGTCTGTTGGCCATCTGAATATATTTTTGGAAAATGTTGTTCATGTCTTCTGCCCATTTTTTAATTGGATTATTTGTCTTTTGGATATTAAGTTGTATCAGTTCTTACATATTTTGGATACTAACCCTTTATTGAGTATGCCATTTGCAAATATCTTCTCCCATTACATAGATAACCTTTTGGTTTTGTTGGTTTTTTTCCTTCGCTATGCAAAAGCTTTTTATCTTGAAGAGGTCTCAACAGTTCATTTTTGCTTTTGTTTCCCTTGTCTCAGGAGACATATCTAGAAAAATGTTTCTCTGGCTAATGTCAGAGATATTACTATCTGTGTTCTCTTTGAGGATTTTTATGATTTGAGGTCTTACATTTAGGTCTTTAAAAACCATTTTGGGTTTATTTTTGTGTATGGTGGAGGAAAGTGGTTCTGTTTCATTCATTTGCATGAGGCTATCCAGTTTTCCCAACATCATTTATTGAAAGGACTGTCTTTTTCCCATTGTATATTAATTTCTCTTTTTTCTGGTTTTGTTTTCTGTTTCTGGTTTTCTGTTCTGCTCTATTGACCTATGAGTCTATTTACATGCCAGTATAATACCATTTTATTATATAAGTACCATACTGTTTTATTTCTACCACTTTATAAATATAACTTGAAATTTGGAATTATGATACTTCCGGTTTTGTTTTTTTCTTTTTCAAGGTTGCCTTGGCTATCTGAGGTCTTTTATAATTCCATATAAATTTTAGGATTATTTGTTCTAGTTCTGTGAAAAAGCTGTTGATATTTTGATAAAGATTTAATTAAATCTGGGGGTGCCTGGGTGGCTCAGTGGGTTAAAGCCTCTGCCTTTGGCTCAGGTCATGATCTCAGGGTCCTGGGATCTAGTCCCGCATCGGGCTCTCCACTCAGCGGGGAACCTGCTTCCCTTCCTCTCTCTCTCTGCTTGTCTCTCTGCCTACTTGTGATCTCTGTCAAATAGGTAGAATCTTAAAAAAAAAAAAAAAGATTTAATTAAATCTTTAGATTTAATTAATTAATTAAATTAGATTGCTTTGGATAATATAGACATTTGAACAGTATTTGTTCTTCCAACCCATGAGCATGCAACTGATTTTCTGTGTCTGTTTCTGTGTTAGGGACGTCAGTTACTTCTCTTGCTCTTAATGATGGGTCCTGTGGTGCCCTTCAGTGTGGTGTCCCCTGTTCCCCAGGGCCAGAGCTTCAAAGAGTGTCTCCCGTATGTGCTGCATGTGCTCTGCTATTGAGTCTTGGCCTTTTTTTCATCAGTCAGTCCAGTCTGCAGAGAGAGAATTTACCAACCTATATTTCATATTTGGTATAGAGTATGGTATATCCTGAGGCACTGACCAATTTTAATTATTACTGGTTTGGGTTGGGCTGCCAACTATGCCAATTGTTTTGTTTGGGCGTATTTGCCTATTGTGGGCAGTGTTTGGTCCCCAGTAGGGGTGAGGTGCATTTTATCAAGGTGTGCAATGGTCCTCTAGTGAAATGAGACCTGCTCCTGCTGTCACTAGAACCGAGGTTCTACACAGTTTGCAGGTTGGGAGATGTAGTGTTGGCCGGGTTTGTAGCAGTCTTCTGGGGGAAGGGCCCACAGTGCTGGTACTGAGGTGATTATGACTGGGAAAGGCAAAATTATGGAAGTACAGGGGTGGGGCTTGGTACAAGCAAGTAAGGTAGCAAATGTCAGTGCTGAGCTGGTTCCCGCATATGGTGGCTGTTTTCACTGGTGGATGGGGTTGGGAAATGGCGCTTGCCATCTCCTTTTAACTGGAGGAGCCTCCTGGTGACCCCTGTCTCTCCAGGCCAGGATCTGAGATGACCATATTACTCTCTGTCTTGTCTGCCCTGAGGTTTTTCCAGCTGCTGGTTCTAAACTGTACCTGGACAGGCTGTTTGTCCCACTGCCTCTTTAAGGTGGAGACTCCCATTTCCTAATGCTCTCTGGACTTTACCAGAGCAGAGACTACCAATTTTTAACTTTGTAAGTCCCACTGATTATAAGAACTTAGGAAATAGGGCCCCTCTCCTTTCAAAGGTAAATCTTATGGGGATTTATCCTCTCCATTCCTGGGCTCCCTAGAGTGAAAGTCTGTTTTCTGCCCTTCTCTGCACTATAGGCTCCCTCCCTACCATGAACAGCCATGGTCTGTTTTGCTCCCAGACTACATCGTCACTCTTCCTACCTTCTTTGATCTGGCCTCTTCTCTGCCTTTAGTTACAGAGTGTGTATTCTGTCAGTCTTCGGGTCATTTTTTGAGTTCTTTATGCTGATGTGAGTATTATCTAGTTGTATTTGTGGGACCAGGTGAATTTAGGGTGTTCTTATTCTGCCGTCTTCCCAGCTAACTGAGATTACCTCATTTAACCATCAATATCTTTATGAGCTAAGTATTAATCTCATTTCACAAATTAGGCACTAAGCCTTTCAGAAATTATGCATCTTGCCCAAAGTCAAACAGCTAATAAGTAGTGGCTCTGGATTTAAACTCAGCTGATGCCAAAGTATGGATATGTAACTCTCGTGTGATTCTATGGGAAGAGAAGAGTTGGCAGCAATTCTTGCTCTCTGGTCCTAGAGATGTCACTTTTGACTTTAACTGGATCTCCTTGCCAACTGCCTTGCCATTTACTAGCATAGAGATAATCAGGGAGTGAGGATTTATCTGGTCTGTACTGATTGCTTATTATGAATATATTTAAAGTTATGGATCTATGGAATATAGTTGGTTGAAGAACTAAAGTATGTCAGTCAGGTAGGCTCTCAGTCTGAATGAATAA
Source organism: Meles meles (assembly GCF_922984935.1). Lineage (NCBI taxonomy): Eukaryota > Metazoa > Chordata > Mammalia > Carnivora > Mustelidae > Meles > Meles meles. The sequence goes on from NC_060072.1 coordinate 32,190,091, forward strand.
TAAAGTATAAACAACAAGAAGCCCAAATCAGAGCAGCTTTCTTGTCTAAGTCATACTGCACACCTTGTTAGATCTCATCTATTACTTTGAGATGACAAACACGTCTCAAGGCAGGAAAAGGCACTTTTTTTGGAAGTTATTTGGCAGTTTAGATCCTTTCAAGAAAAAGTCTATCAAAGCAAATGTCTATCAAAGCAAATGGCTACACTTAAAAATTGTTAATATGATAAATCATATATATTTTGCCACATTTACAAAAAAATATTTAGTGGCACAGCTAATAGTGCTGACTGGCTGTGTGTGTGTGTGTGTGTGTGTGTGTGTGTTGATGTGACCTTTTGTTTCATGCATAAGTGTTTGTGCTACATGACTGTTGGTGAAAGGGTAGGCTTCCTGATAGACACCTCTTCTTTATTGATCTAGAAGTTAAAATAGCAGGAGTCTTTAGTAATTTACCCTTAACTGGAAGGAAACTCATACACTTCCCTATTCCCTTTCTTAACTGGTACGCAGATGACTATCAGATCTTTAACTTGCAGTAAGAAAGAGTGAAGGCAATTTCACATTTTGCAATTCTTTTTTTTTTTTTTGGCTGTCTAAGTTTGTCTGTTGTTTATTTGAAAGACGATTGGAAAGCCTGAAGAGGTGCATGCTTTCCAGAGAGATAAAGGTTTTTTTTTTTTTTTTTTTGTATTTTTGTTTTTTGTTTTTTTTCTATCCGACTTGCAAAGTAAAAAATCTCGACCACCCTAATGGAGCTACAGATCTTTAAGCTGAATCCAGAAGATTACCAGGTCAGGGTTTTTGTAATTTTTGCTTGGACCTAATGTGTGCAGATAGATAGAAAAGGCCTTATTTTTCTTTCACTGAGGTGGAAATGATAGTATTATTTTATTTTATTTTTTAAGATTTTATTTATTTATTTGACAGACAGAGATCACAAGTAGGCAGAGAGGCAGGCAGAGAGAGAGAGGTGGAAGCAGGCTCCCCGCAGAGCAGAGAGCCTGATGTGGGGCTCCATCCCAGGACCCTGAGATCATAACCTGAGCCGAAGGCAGAGGTTTTAACCCACTGAGCCAGCCAGGAGCCCCTATAGTATTATTTTAGATGGACCCTGGGAGTGGGTATTAATAGTGAACTGTGGAAATAAGAACATAAGGACTCTTCCATGCTGAAAATAAAGGAGAGAGCAAGCTTAGACAACAGAGCTAGGCTTTAATTAATAGAGCTTAATTAATGAGCTAAACTAAAGTAAATGTTATATATACAATAACTGTGTAACTACAATCTATCTAATGTCTGTAGAGTTTATAATTGGTAGTCCAAGTAAGAAAGTGTTGATATTCTATTGGAGAGGGCACATTCAAATTTTAATAAGCAGAGGACTACTAGAAGGAATTAATATGTAGAGCAAAATTTAAAACATAATATTTCAGGTAATCTTAGATTTAGTATGTTTTCATAATTTAAATAGAAAGGGAAAAAAACCTGATCTTATGCTTTTTAAATCAGGGCATTTTTATTATTAAGTTCCTGGCATGGGATAACAGATTTCTATAGCTTCCATGTATAAAGGTTCAAGAAGATATTGTAGAAAACATTCATATTTTCAATAGCTAGAAATACTAGGTATTTTGGCCCTCTCAATTATCACAACTACTTTAAAACCATGATATCAGGTCTAGGAAGGTTTGTGTTACTACTTACACATTCATTTCACAGTAATTACTGCTCTGTGACTTGATTATATGCACCTATATAACCTGCCTTAGAATGGCTGAGAGTCTGATTATGGTTGTAGTCAGGATGTATTGTAGCATTGGCCTAATAGGGCTTCTCTTCACATGAAGCATTTCTATTGCTATAATGTTGAGCGTTGTTCCAACAATGAGGTTATTTTAAATCTGTACTCTGGAGTAACAATAGTTTCTGTGAATACATTCCTAAAGATATTATCTGGTAAAAGGAATATTGTACAGCCAAAAATATCTGGGGTTATAAAGCTAGAAGATTAGTATGTAATTCAGTTACAAAGTCAATCAACCATAAGTCATAAATCCCTAAGAAAACAGGCTTAATTAGTTTGGGTGCATGCATTGTGAAACATCTTGTCAGGGAACTTAATTAATTTTATTTAAAAAAATAAAAATAAAGCTTAGATTAGAAGCAATAAAAAATCCCAGTGCCATTAATAGTCATTTTGTTGACATATGCGACCCAGAATATTATATTTTAGGATTGTATATTGCTAACCCATAGTTAATATTGCAGAATTTCTTTGTCCTTCTTGTGTGCAGCAATCTTAGTTCATACTATGCAACTTTAATCCAGCAAGAATAAAATTCTTCTTTGTAAAATATTCTTTCAAGTATAGTTGGTAATTTAAGAGCATGAACCACCTTTTAACCAAGCTCTTTTGGGGGAACATATAATTTTGGAAGACATTTTCTCATTAAGTTGAAACTAGGCTGCAATTCTCTCCTGTAATTCTGTCCATGGTACTTATTTTATGCTAATGTGTCACTGTTTTTCATTATTAATTCCACAATAGATTTTAATCATGATAAAATAAAAATTGATTAAAGAGAAAGAACATATGAACACAACTTTGTTTATGAAAAATATCCTCATATACTGTTTTCTTCTGAAAGGTTCCAGTTGCGTTATCATGATTTTGATATTCCCTAAGTTATTTTAGCAACTTTTACCCAATAATTAAAACTTATTTTATTTTATTTTTTAAATTTTTTAAAAAGATTTTATTTATTTATTTGACAGAGAGAGAAAGAGAGATCACAAGTAGCAGAGAAGCAGGCAGAAGGGTAGAGGGAAGCAGGCTCCCCATTGAGCAGAGAGCCCGATGCAGGGCTCCATCCCAGGACCCAAGATCATGACCTGAGCCGAAGGCAGAGGCTTAACTCACTGAGCCACCCAGGTGACCCTTAAAACTTAGTTTAAACAACATTCATTTTTTCTTCTGATTAATCATTGAAATATGAAAGCAAAGTATATTTTCCACATTTTACAAGTGCTAATGAAGCCAGATATCTAAAAGTTCAGGGTAAACTAAACAGAACCTAGAAATGGGAGTTTTCATGAAGAGATTTCTATTTTTGTAGGGAAAATGTTATCTTTGTGTAAGGTCTTACCAATTGTAAATTACATTCCACACTTAAGTTCCTTTTTCTCACCAACTCCTAGAAATGTAGCCATTCCAGGTCTAAAGAGTAAAAGCAAAGTGAAATCACTTAAGTTCAGAAGAAAATTATAAACAGAGTTAAATGTTTAGCTCAACATAACTACATAGGCACAAATACATGGATTTGGAGGTTAATTGTGGTTTAAAAAATAAAGAATAATTGGCAGGACACGTGGGCAAAAATTTAAATCAGCAAAAGATATATAGATAAAAGCATCTTTACTTTTTTTAAAGCATTGTTTAGTGATTACCAGTTTAAACATGTGAAATTGCTTCTTTTTGCAAATTATATTCTTGAATATCAGAAAATTTCAAATGTTTCAACCTAAGAATCAGATACCACAATGTATTGTTTTATGAAGAAAAAAAATCTTCTCTTCAGCAAATATTTGTCTATTTACTAGAAATTATACTTTGACTGGATTTTTTTTTTAAAATTAGCCTTAGAACTTTTCTTAATTAAAATGAGGGGAAACACATTCTCAACATGGCAGACAAGGTGACTCATTTGAAATATGTCAGATCCTCTGAAACTCTGATACTCTACTGAAACCCTGCCTTAGTTTACCATTTTATTCAGTTTTAAAGCTGAAGTCCTTGGAATGGTCTAGAATTCCCTCATAGCTAGCCTTCTCCACATTTTTACCTTCCGACTTAATCTGCTACCACTTCTTCTTTACTACATTGCTCTACCACATCGACCTTCTTGCTATTTCTTGAACATAACGGACACTGTCTTGCTTCCCTCAGGGATTTTCCACTATTTTCTCTGCTTACCATGTTCTTAATTCACATATAAGAATGCATTCCATCCTTATTCCCTCCAGGACTCTGGCTAGCATGCGGATAAGTATTTCTCTCAACATCTAATATTAAGTAGCATACAGTTATTGAACTTAACTATTTTCTTTGTCGCTTAGATCTTTTCTCCCTCTATTCTACTCCTATCCATCTTATGTAATAATACTTATTTGTTTATTTGGTAATTGGCTGTCTTCACCCACTAAAATGTAAGCTCTATGATGGCAGGGACTTTATCATTTCTGTATCCTAAGATCCTAGAATGGGAACTGGCATGTAGTTGGCACTTGATAAATAGTGGAGGAAGTGACTACACTGAAGAATAGAAAGTCTCCTCTCCAGGGGAAGTCCGAGATATCAAAGTCTTGAATTTGTGGCAAAGACATAAGAATCTAAATTCAAAGTTTTTCTCTAAAATCTTTCCATTTTGAACTTAAATTTTAATACCTTACCTTGCTGAGACAAGCAGGATATTCTCAGTGGAAAGATAAATGAATCTGAAGAAATCGATATCAAGAATTTCCTTTTACATTCTCAAATGACAGTAATTCAAACTGGCTTGGTTAGGAAGCTGGGTTTGGAAAATGAATAGTGGTGATAGTTTATGGTAACTTAAAAAAATAATGAGTATTGTGTTGAGAGGGAAGGACTGGATCCAATGCCTGATCAAGTTGATCTAAAGACACGATACAGGAATAATTAAGAAGCTAGAGGAGAGAGTGTGCTCGCTTATCTGGAGATATTCTTTTATTTAAATAATATTTGAATGGTTGCCACATGTCAGACACATCTCTAAGTGTCATGCAATTTTCAGTAGGCCAAAAATTCTTGCTGAAAAGTTCTAGTTGAAGCAGAAAAATAAACTAATAAATAAATGAAGAAAATACTTTGGTTGGTGATATGAAAAACAAAAGAAGATATAAACTAGATTCTGATGGGATAGATTGGGTAGTTAGGGAAGGCCTCACCTCCCTAATCAGAATGCTGGAAGTAAACAATCCTGAAAGGATCAAGAAAATGCTTGCCATGCAGAGGGAACAAGATATGCAAAGGCATTAAGACCAAAAGGACCTTGGTGTGTGTAGGAAGCTGACAGGGTTGGAACACAGGATGTTGGAGGAGTAAGAGAGAGAGACACAGTAAGGGAGATGAGATTGGATGCATAAGCAAGATGTGGCCTATAGAAACCCATGTCAGTCATAGGAAGGAGGTTTTGTTTATGTCAATGCTGTTTGAAGATTTGAAGCAGGTGAGTGGCCTGATTTGTTTTTAAAACAGTTTCTTGAGCTGCTGTGTGGAGATTGTAATGTTTTGCCAGATTTTTAAAGTAATTTTTGTGTAATAAAATATTTTACTTATATTAATACTTTTGGATTAATACTTCTTATAGTAGAAATATGTTCATAAATGCTGGATGCAATTTTACATTAAGGTTTCATAATTTACCTAATATGCTTTTGTTTTTCATTATAATTTTGAATTACCTGTTTTAATCTTTCAAAAATTTCTTCCTTAGTCAGTCTATCCCTTCACTCTCCTTGATTATTTGAGATAGGGTAAAGTGGAAAATAAAATAATCATAATTAGAAAGTCTTATTTATGTTTAGGCTAAGTTGTTATAAAATTAAGAATTTGGCATCACTACCAATTTCATGAAAATACTTCAGAAAAAGGGGCGCCTGGGTGGCTCAGTGGGTTAAAGCCTCTGCCTTTGGCTCAGGTCATGATCCCAGGGTCCTGGGATCGAGCCCCACATCGGGCTCTCTGCTCCGTAGGGAGCCTGCTTCCGCCTCTCTCTCTGCCTGCCTCTCTGCTTAGTTATGATTTCTCTCTGTCAAATAAATAAAATATTAAAAAAAAGAAAATACTTCAAAAAAAGCCATCTTTTCCTGATCTACATAATTTATCTATTTCTTTCATCATTCTCTATCTATTAGTTTCCTGTAGCTGCTGTAACAATGATCAGATTTGGTGTCTTTAAATAACAGAAATTAATTCATTCACATTTCTGAAGGCCAGGCATCCACAAATCATTATCATTGGGGTGGAACCAAGGTGTTAGCAGAGACACATTCTCTCCCAAGTGTTTAGGGAAGAATCCAACCTTACCTCTTCCAAATCCTGATGGCTGCCAATTTTCTTTTGATTTGGACCAAATCACTCCAATCATCAAGGACAGCATATTCAAATCTCTCTCTTCCTTCTTCATATCACCTTCTAATTACATAATTGTGTCTCTTAAGGATATTTGTGATTGCTTTTAGGGCCCAACCAGAAAATCCAGGATACTTCCATCATCACAAAATCTTTAATTTAATCATATCTGCTGTCTTTTTTTTTTTTTGCCATACAAGGTAACATCCATAGATTTTAAGCATGACTATATATATATACATATATATATATATATATGAGATATACAATATCATGTATAAACTGCAAAAGATATATATATATATATATATATATATATATATCTTTTGGGAAGTAATTTTTTTCAGTTTACTAGACTGTTCACTATGTCAGTATGTATCTTTTTTTTTAGCCCCATATAGGTAGTTTGTTTGTTTTTGCTCATGCAAAAATATTTCCTGTAAGTTTAATATCTTAAACAAATGGGAGGAAGAAAATTTTTTGAGAGATAGGTGGATTTCCAAAGACTGTAGTTTCATTTATATGAGAAAAATAGGGACTGTGAATGACAATTCATATTAATAAACTTGACACTCTCGTAAGAAATGAATTCTCTTCATTGGAATTTGATGAAGTGTTTTGTTTTGTTTTGTTTTGTTTTTCCTGGCATTTGTGCCCCTTGATATTTCCAGATGTTACCAGTTCCTACTATATCTCAATTTTACTATTTTTTCTCGAAAGTCGTTTCTATTACTACTGCTAACTCACCTTGGAGTAGGACTTAAAACATACTCACTGCTGAGAATCCCGCTTATTTTCCCTGCCCCTCAACCACTTCCAGTTCCCGTTCCTCCTTGGAGGAGTCACTACTAGTTCTGATCCCACCCATCTGCAGTAGTTTGCTTCTACGCATATTCTGGGCTGCGATTTAAATTTGGTTTTTAAGTAGATATCACCAACTTTTTTTTTTTTTAAGATTTTATTTCTTTATTTCTTTATTTGACAGAGATCACAAAGTAGGCAGAGAGGCAGGCAGGGGGTGGGGGGGTTGGTGCGGGGAGGAAGCAGTCTCCCTGCTGAGCAGAGAGCCCAATGCAGGGCTGGATACCTGAGCAGAAGACAGAGACTTTAACCCACTGAGCCACCCAGGTGCCCCAGTATCATCTGCTTTTTATTGTTCAATAGATCTAAAAGTTAACTTTGTTATAAATCAAGATTGCATTTATCTTTCAACTTGTATTTTTTCCTGATTTGCTATAGAAAAGGTAGTATTTTTCAGCCCGCCATCTTTCACAAGAATGTATCATAATTTTACCAAGTACCAAGCATATTGTCAAGTTACAGGATTTCATTCCTAATGGGATTGTATCACTCATGACTTCACATGGTCACTAACATGATAGAAAGGAAAGAAAACTAAGATATTTGGTGGTATTATAGAAGAGTTCACACTGGAGGAAACATTTGGGATGGATCTTGTAAAATGATGAGGCAGAGAATGTGAGAAAAGGTTTTACAAGAATAGCTAAGAGCATGTGTCAAGACAAAAAAGCGTGAAATGGCTGTGTATTCTGTAAAAGGTGAAATGTTTAATATCTTTGAACATAGAGTGAGGTAAAGTAGCAGAAGTTGGAGCTGAGGAAATGAAATATAGTGATTTTTTAAAAATTAACCTTTTTTTCTATAATTCAGTAAACAAATATCTATTAAATGCATACTATAATCCAGATAGTTCTTCCACACTGCCTGCTGCCCTCACAAGTTTATATTGCTATGTCAAGACATTTGAAATTTATTTCAAAAAAAGAAGAAAACTAAAATATATTTTATGTATTTTATGTAAAACAGAAATAAAATTCAAATTTGGTTTTTAGCAACCTGGGTTTAATGGCAGGCTTAATGGTTTACAATAAAGAGAAGCCAATGGCATAAGTAGGAGAGGCAGATACAATCTGATCAGAAATGATAGGGTCAGAACTAAGACTCTGACAGTGGAGATAAAAGTAAAGATTATTCCCTAATGGTGTTGGTGAAAAGAAATTTCAGTTCAGTTGTCTGCCAGAACTTCCTTGTAGGTAGATGTAAGTGTGGTTTAAGGATTGGACAAATCTAAAGTATCCGGTTTGGTTATGTGGATGCAGTGGAACTCCATTTACCTGGCTTGGGTGATAGGAGGTAAGGAAGACACTTATCGTGATGAGCACTGAGTGTTGTATGTAAATGATGAATCACTAAATTCTGTACTTGAAACTAATATTACACTGTGAACTGGGATTTAAATAAAAACTTGAAAAAAAAAGAGAAGAAAATGGAAAAATATGTGTTTATTTTAGATGAATTCTGGATAGGATGGTAGGCAGAATTCTAAGATGGCTCCCAAGATTTTCTACCCCCACTTTTGTACATTCCCTGCACAATCCAGAGTGCAATGAATGTGATGGATTTTATACCTGTAATTAGCTTATAATAGATTACATAGTTGACCTGTAAGGAGATTATCCAGGTGGGTCTGACCTAATCCCTTACCCTTTATTTTTTTTTTTTTTTTTTTTTTTTTTTTTTTTTTTTTAAAGATTTTATTTATTTATTTGACAGAGAGAGAGGTCACAAGTAGGCAGAGAGGCAGGCAGAGAGAGAGGAGGAAGCAGGCTCCCTGCAGAGCAGAGAGCCCGATGCGGGGCTCGATCCCAGGACCCCGAGATCATGACCTGAGCCGAAGGCAGCGGCTTAATCCACTGAGCCACCCAGGCGCCCCTCCCTTACCCTTTAAAAGCAGTAAACTTTTAAAGAGAAGGAAGTCAGAGATTAAAAGCATGGGAAGGATTCAATGTGCCATTGTTGACTTGAAGGTGAAGAAGGCCATGTGACAAGGTTTTAATTGGCCTCTAGAAACTGAAACTGGTTCCCGAGTTGCAACCACCAAGGAAAAGGGGAATTCAGTCACACAGCTGCAAGGAACTGAAATTTTGCAACAACAAGAATGAAACTGGAAGTGGATCTTTCCACAGATACTTTAGAGAACTCAGTCCATCCCATGTCTTGACATCAGCCTTGTGATATACTTCTAGCAAAGGACTCCTTTGTACTGTGCTAGACTTCTAACTTACAGAAAATGAATAAATAATTAGGTGTGGCTTCATGTTTCAAAGTTTGTGGGGTTCTGATGCACAGAAATAGACAACTAATACAAAACTAATGCAGTACATAAACAAATCAGCACAAAAACAATTAAAGAGGGGCACCTGGGTGGCTCAGTGGATTAAGCCGCTGCCTTCGGCTCGGGTCATGATCTCAGGGTCCTGGGATCAAGCCCTGCATCGGGCTCTCTGCTCCGCGGGGAGCCTGCTTCCTCCTCTCTCTCTGCCTGCCTCTCTGCCTACTTGTGATCTCTCTCTGTCTAATAAATAAATAAAATCTTTAAAAAAAAAAACAATTAAAGATAATATATAAAACAGTAACTTTCAAGTTGTACCAGAAAAATCCTATGCTGTTATATAATAATTTGAAATTTTAGTTAAATTGAATGATTTCCTTGAAAAATTCGTTAAGCAGTACCATGTATAAACTGTAAAAACATGAACAGACCTGACCACTAACTATGGAAGAAATAGCCAAAGTGTTTTTTTGGTTTTGTTTTTTTAATAAAAAGTACCGAATGGATTGATTTTAGATTAACTTTTAAAGCTTTTTAAAACTTTATTTGGTATGTTGAACATCTATAAAGAAAAATGAAAAAAATAAAGAAATAAAAAATCTATAAAGATTCTTCTCAATCTGTTTTCTGAGGCACATATGATAGAGGCAATGGACCCTGTTTCTTAAAATCAGTCACACATATTATACCTTTACATTATTAAAGGTACTATCATACATGTATAAATTTAACATTTGGATTAGGTGCTTAAATAATATACATTAATATTAAAATTTAAAAATTATATAAATTGCATTAAATATTAGCAAACACCTTAAGTACAATTTTGGGAAATGTATAACAGAACAATATATCTAAAGGATCAAGCAGACACAGGAGAGGAGTTTCCTGAAAAAGCAACAAGAGTATCATAAGGAATTAAAATTTATCCTGGCACAGGTGGAGGAGGTGAGGGTAGATAGTGATACGTTCTGATTCTAGAGACTGAGGTTTCAAGCACATTGTGGAAAGGTTGACGTGCTATTTCTAGCAGTTTGGGCTTTACCCTTCATCTTAGGTAAAGAATACACGAGAGTATCTGCAGAGTGACCAGATTAGATATATTTCTCAGAAAGACAAGTATGGTGACATTGTGGAGAATGGGGTATAGGTAGAAGAGGCTCTTGTCAGGATGACCAGTTAAGGTCAAGGAGAAGATGTTGAAGTACAGAACTGAGATATAGACATGAGGATTGGGAACTGAGATCATATTTATAAGAAATTTCTGGTGCACAATTGACTGGATTTGGAGAATAAAGTGGACTGTGTGGTAAAGGAAATAGCAAATCGATTCAGAAAGTTTTTAGTTTATGAGAATATACGGATTGTTACTCATTTGCTTGGGGAGTACAAGAGACCACACAGATACAGGGTTAAAGATGTCCATTAATTTTGGACTTAATGAACTTCAAGTAACTTTGTCCAGGAAAAACAAATATATATCAGTCAACAAAAATATGATCAGCAAGTTAATGTATGCCAGCATGTATCTGAAATAATCAGTGAAAATTTTAGACCATAAAATTTTACTTATACTTCTGATTACATTAATGGAAAAACTGTATCCAATTAAAAAGTATAAGAAGACACTCATGAGAAACAACAAATACTTAATTATTTTCAAGTGAGATTTTAAGTGTAAATTTAAGTTTTGAAATAAAAATGTTTAAATGTTGTATATGTATATAGTTGTATATATGATGTATATATATATGATGATACATATGATGTAAATGAATTTGTGACTGACTCGAAGAAACATGATATTTTACCTTTATAGACTACCATGGTGACAAATTTATATCAAAAGATTGTGTAAGAACTAAAAAATACTTCTATTACAAAGTCCATACAGGGGTCATTTTTTGAATGTCTTGTTATTCAATAAGTACCTAGCATGAAAAAATAAGTGTAATATTATTAAATAAAATTTTTAAAAAAGATTTTATTTATTTATTTGACAGACAGAGATCACAAATAGGCACAGCGGCAGGCAGAGAGAGGAAGGGAAGCAGGCTCCCTGCTGAGCAGAGAGCCTGATGGGGCTTGATCCCAGGACCCTGGGATCATGACCTAAGCTGAAGGCAGAGGCTTTAACCCATAGAGCCGCCCAGGTGCCCCTAAATAAAATATTTTTGAAGAAAATATATTTTTACAGTTTTAGGACTCACTAACAATATAAATTCATACTTTGATATATTTAATTAAGATGCATATGTCTTTATTAGATCAACAAAAGAAATTTTAGATTGATTCATTAAAGTTATGAAACTAACTTAGCCTAATTAGAAATATTTTTGGCAAATCATAAGCTAGGTTTGAATATCTTGTCTTATTTTGTTTTCTAACATGTTTAAACCAATTGCCTTATAATTACACTAAACTTAGTAAGACCTGTTATTCTTCCATAGTCCACTTTTTTTTTTTTTTAAAGATTTTATTTACTTATTTGACAGAGATCACAAGCAGGCAGAGAGGCAGGCAGAGAGAGGAAGGGAAGCAGGCTCCCTGCTGAACAGAGAGCCTGATGCGGGGCTCGATCCCAGGACCCTGGGATCATGACCCGAGCCGAAGGCAGAGGCTTTAACCCACTGAGCCACCCAGGCGCCCCCCATAGTCCACTTTTGATGGTTATTGTTAAATTGTGACAAATGGCAAATGTAGAATATCAGTAATTTACTATGTTCTCAGCCTAAGTATGCATAATATTGGTAGATCCTGAATACTTAGAGTTTCAATAAGGCATAAATAATAATACTTAACATCAAAATCCCCCTAGGTTTTGGGGGATAATGCTAGAGCTTTTATTAGAGTAAATGGAAACCAGTAGTGTCAAAATTTAATAAATCCTAAAAACTGATGGCTTAAATTTTCTTTAAGAGAAATTATAATATGCTGCAAGGAGAATGGCAAATCACCTTTGTGATATTCTGCCCTCAAATTCATACCTCCAGTGGAATCAGGAGAAACCATCAAACAACCAAACTGAGGGACAGTCTTCAGAATTCCTGGCCATTATTCTTCAGACATGTTAAGGTTATGAGTGAAAAGGAGAGTGAAAAATGGTCTCCAAAATGCAACATGGAATCTTGAATTGAATCCTAGAACAAAAAAAAAAAAAAAAAAAAGGGAAAAAAAAAAAGACATTGGTGGAAAACTGGGAAAATCTGTCTTTAGATCATGTCTCTGCAAGCTGTGGCCCATGAGGCAGATGAGGCCAGCTCCTTGTTGTAAAAGTTTTATTAGAATCTGGCTGCACCCATTTGCAATATCCCCATGGATCTAGAGAGTATAATGCTAATAAGTAAATTAAGTCAGAGAAAGGTAAATTACTGTAGGATTTCACTCATATGCGGAATGTAAGAACACAGATGAGCAAAGGAATAAAAAGAGAGAGAGAGGGAGAGAGATAAACCAAGAAGCAGACTCTTAACTACAGAGAACTGATGGTTGCCAGAGGGTGGTGGTACATGGGTGAAATAGGAGATGGGGATGAAAAAGTACTCAGGATGAAAAAACAAAAGGTTGTAACTATTTGTTTTTGTAAAGGCTGCTTTCAAGCTGCAGGGACAAAGTTTATTATTTGGGGAAAAGACTATTTGGCCCCTGCGCCTAAAACAATGACTAAGTAGCTGCTCAAAAGTTTGCTTACCACTGATTTAGTTGATGGTATTATACCAGTATTAATTTCTTAGCTTGGATAATTATATCATGGTTATGTAAGATGTTGACATTAGAAGCAGTGGGGTGATGGTATATGGGAACACTGTACTCTCTACAACTCTTCTGTGAATCTAAAGTTACTTCAAAAAATGCTTAAAAAAGATATAATGGTTAAGAGTTCTGGCTTTGCGGCGCTTGGGTGGCTCAGTGGTTTAAGCCGCTGCCTTCCGCTCAGGTCATGATCTCAGGGTCCTGGGATCGAGTCCCGCATCGGGCTCTCTGCTCAGCAGGGAGCCTGCTTCCCTCTCACTCTCTCTGCCTGCCTCTCTGCCTACTTGTGATCTCTCTCTGTCAAATAAGTAAATAAAATCTTTAAAAAAAAAAAAAAAGAGTTCTGGCTTTGAAATCAGACAAAACTGGATTTATATATTTATTTTTTAAAAGGTTATTTATTTGCAATAGAGAGAAGGAGAGAGAGAGAGAATGAACAGGGGGAGGTCCAGAGGGAGATAAGCTGATAACTCCCTGCTGAGTGGGGAGCCCAATCCCACAACCCCGAGATCATGACCTGTGCCAAATAAAATCAAGAGTCAGAAGCTTAACTGACTGAGCCACCCAGGTACCCCAGACAAAACTTTATTTAAATCCCAGCTCTGCAACCTATCAGCTATATGACTTTCATCCCTAGAATTTCAGTAATAATAATATCTACTCACAGAGGTACTTGCCAGTATTATGATGTACTTTTGGCCACCGCATATGATAAACTCAATTTAAGATAATTTACATGTAATATTGATAGTGTTTATCTACAATATTATAAAATATAATAACAGAAAAATATTTTTTCTCTAAAAAAATAAATCCTTATAGGTCACTTACTTTCCATTTCTACTTTACAGAATGTGTTGTCTCAAACCTATTGGGACTGGTAGATATTTATGGGGAAGAGAGTTGTAATTTCTGGTGGAATCAAGAGGGAGTGTATCCATTTTCATTTTGATTGAAGTTTCTGAACCACTGTGCTACCCAGAATTAATGAATTCAATGAAGTTTAGAGTAATTCCTGAAGAGAAAAATATAGGAAGATATTGAAGAAATATACATTGATCAGTGCTCAGAAGTAAATGATAACTTCAATATAAAATTCTCCAAACAAACAAAATTAGCTACTTAAGATAATTTTAAAACCAGTAAGATTTTTATAAACCCGTTAATGTAACTCCTTAAATCCCCTCATTTTACAGACACAAGTCTTATAGATCATGCAAACTGTCAACCTGAGACTAGAATTTGTCTCACTGCACCAGAGCATATAAGATATGAATATATGTTGTAAATTAGACCTCAATCTTATGACTGTATCATACAAATATTTGAAAATCTATCCTCAAATATTGTCATTTATATTATATTAATATTCTCATCATTCCATTGTGTTTAGAAGAAAAGTTCAAGAGAACTTAACCTGTGTGTATGTTTGATAATTAATAGCTGTCCATTGGAGACATTGTTGTAATTTGCTCTACCAGGCACACTGAATGGTTGACCAAATATCCTCATAGGCATCTGGGAGAACTCTTTGACTTTTGAGGCTAATACAGGGTTGAGTAAATTGCATGTCATCTTTGAGATTTGTTAAAACTCTAGTATTACTGCCTAGAGTTTTCAGTTTTACTATCTGAATGTAGTAGTCACCTTTCATGGCAATCAGCCTAAATGATTTTATTTCTCTTTAGGTCTGAGAATAATTAAATGTGAAATACTGCCTTTGTGTGTGTCACACTATTACATGTTAAAAATTACAAGTGATTGTCTCCATATCATTCTTAAAATGGATTTTCATACTTTGTTGGTTCATTGGCTCTTTGTATCTCTATTTCCCATTCTTTCCAATTCACTTGTTTACTATTCTGTAAACAATTTACTATTTCACTATTTGCTTTACTATATTGGAATCTTAGACTGTGGATTTTCATGCTAAAACTTTTGAGAAAAATTATACTAGTGCCCTCCAAAGAGGAAAGCCAATTGAAAGCTGTGCCATGAAACTCTAACCAAAGATGGCACTCTGCTGTTCCAGAAGACACCAGACATGACATTCTTCCACAAAGAAGTCAGAAGTGGATACAATGGCTTCTCAACACAGAGGCCCAGACAACCATTACTCTTAGCATTACCATCATTTTGCTATCCTTACATTTGAACTATTTCTCATACTATTTTGTACACATTCTACTTCTTTGGATATGAGCCTGAAGACACTGATAAGCTATTACATGATTCTGCAAGTACAAACATCAATGCAATTAAACAAATTATTTTAAAAATGTATTCTGAGTTCCATGTTCTAGTAGATACAAAGACTAAGATCAACAGAATGTGCCACCTCATTTCCCTGTGCATAGCAATGGATATGGATTAAATATATATCTCATTTTGTCCTTGGAAAAATCCTTTTGGTCACAGACCATAATGCCCAATTTACAAATGAAGGACAATTTAGACATTTATTCAGGATCACTATTTTAAGTTAATGAGCTGGGATTTGCAAAGTCTAAATGATTCCAAAGCTTACACTTAAATGCACTTAAAAACTGTGCAATTATGTGATAAACGTCTCCTCAGCCCATGCAGTACTTTCTCCTAATTTACTACACTGTCACTCCAGGAAACATAACATTCTTTAGTAACATAGAGCTTTTCTGTAATTCTGTGAGAGAAGAGATTCATAAAATAAGTATATTTAATTTGGGTCCTAAAGAATGTGTAGGATTACTACAAACCCTGGTTTCCTAATCTTTGTATGTTTTGGGGGCCATCCTCTCAGCAGCATCCAGTCCAGTATTCCTCCTTAAACTATGCTTTTTTCTTTTGCTTCTAGAATGCTATGAAAATTATTTCTCTCATTGTATTAACTGCTCCTGCTTCATCTCCTTTGATAGTGATTCTTCATCTTTATGACCCATAAACAACAAAGGGATCTATTGCCTAATCTCTTCACCTGCCCTTTTTCAACTCCCCCACCCCGTCCCTTCATTCCTTCTTCTGTACTTTATTCTCTTCCCTAGGGATATCACATTCCTTCATCTGCTCATTTATTATTTCAAAAAAATGTACACTGAATGCCTGTTGTATGCCAGGCTTTGTCCAAAAAAAACAAAAACAAAAACAACAAAAACAAAAACATAGTCCTGCCATCCTTAAGTTTATGTGCAGATAGAAGACATATTTAATAGATTAATAAATAACTAAAACATGTAGAATGTCTGAGAGAGATAAGTTCTATGAAAAATTGAAGTTGAGAAAAGTGTAAGGAGTGTGGTGAAGGAGTCATTGCAATTTTATTTGAGGTGGCAAGGAAAGGTTTCACGGAGAAGGTTACATCAGCAAATAGCTGACTAAAGATTGTGAGACAGACATGAGCATTCCTTCCAGCAGACATAGCAACAAGTTTGAGGAATTTATGCAGATAAAGAGGGACACAGGTATATGACAGATATGAGAGTCACACGGGATGCTGAAAAGATGATAGGATGAATATATTTTAAGTATTGATCGAGTTAAAGAATCATAGGAGTTAAGGTATTAGAGGCTGTTAAAAATATAGAGATCATAGATAAGAGCAATCCTTAAAATTTAGAGTCTGCAAGGATCGCATTTATCAAAAATGACAAAGTCTAGAGAATGAGATAGAGACAAATCATATATCATACTGCAGTATGAAAATAGAAGTGCAGCTGGGGCAGGGTAGAAGGTAAAATCATTGGAGGAGAGAAGATCAAGGCATTGAGATGCCAGGGCATTGAATACAGCATTTATGAGATGAAATAAATCATTGAGTTGAAATCTGCAAGAATTATGGCAGGATTAATATTGGAGGGAGTGACATATTGGGTGCTAAATTCTTCAAGGAACAAGAATTGTATAGGCATTTGTAGAAGTTTATAGCAAAGAGAATCAGTAAGAAGGACTACATGTGGCTGATGAGACATTCACCTCAAGCACAAAAGTTAAGGAGTTGCCTAAGCCTCAGTCAACAAGATAAACAATATTTTAATGCTACATTTAACAAAAGTAAAAATTAATACAAAAAAATCCATGACATACAAAATATCAGAATGTTAAATTAAGACAGGATCATGGTAGATAGGATATTCGGATAATTTGAGATTCAAATATCATGACTTTCTGTACCACCTCTATCTGAGATTTCTTCCATGAATTATTCAAATGTGTACTCATCTCTCCATTTCTGTGTCTGCTGGGCATCTCCAACCTAAAATAGCCAAAACTTAACTGTTGATTGCCCCTTCATTTTTCTTTGCTCCCTTTCAGTCTTTTCTTTTTTTTTTCTTTTTTTTTTTTTTAAAGATTTTATTTATTTATTTGACAGACAGAGATCACAAGTAGGCAGAGAGGCAGGCAGAGAGAGAGAGGAGGAAGCAGGCTCCCTGCTGAGCAGAGAGCCCGATGCGGGACTCGATCCCAGGACCCTGAGATCATGACCCGAGCCGAAGGCAGCGGCTTAATCCACTGAGCCACCCAGGCGCCCCGGTGATCGGCAACTCTGTTCTTCCTGTTGCTCAGGACAAAAACTATGGATTCATCATTAAAATGCCTTTTTACCCCCCTCAGAATCTCCTCTCATCCATCAGCAAATTCTATATATAATCTCTTCCCAGTATATCCAGTCAGACTTTTGACCACTTTTTAGCACTTTTACTATCACACTAGATTATGCAAGCGTTGTTTCTCAGTTGCATTTTTGCAGTGCCTTCCCAGCTGGCCTCCCTTTTTCTGCTCTAGGCCCCTACCCTGCAATTAAAGATAAGGTTTTTTGTGGAGTCAGATCAGGTTGCATGTCTGCCCATATGTTCTAAGTATCCTCATATCTCAGAGTAGAAGCCAGAACTTTCGTAGTCTCACATATATGGCTCCTGGTTATTTTTGCATCTTCTCCTACAAAATCTCCCTCAGTGCGTTTCAATAGAACTGAACTCCTTAGTATTCTTCCAACACATCCTACGGGGCCTTTACCCTTGCTATTCCTTCTATTTGTAATGCTCTACCCCCAATATCCATATGGCTCATTACCTCACACTCACTAGGTTTCTCCTTGGGTATCACTTTATTATACTGTAATCACCTTAACTAGATCATCCAGATGGGGCAAAGATAGCATCACTCCATCACTTCCAATGCCTCATATCCCTCTCCCATTTATCTTTAAGGCCCTTACCATGCATGACCCAACAAATTGCACACTTATTTGTTTATTGTCTCATAAGTCCATGAGGGCATGTGGTATGTCTGTTTTGTTCTTTGCCTAACACAGTATCTGGAACACAGTATTTGCTCTATAAATATTTGTGAATAAATTAGTATGTTAAAGAAATTGCTCAATCTTTAATATTTGCCAAGTATAATTAGATTGGACCTTAGACATATTTAGAATTTAAATTTTAGTAATATCACCTTTTCCTACTTTCAGGTTTAAGTCAGTCAACTAAAATATTTTATTCTGAAAAATGAACTTCTATTTTGGAATATATCACTCTTTAAAACAGAGTAATAGAGTTAAAATAATTAACTGAAAGTAGAGTTGAAAAACACCTGCTATTTAGACATTTCTTTATATGTTTTTTTCCTTTCTGATTAGAATCTGTTTTCTTTTCAAAATTAAACTTAAAACCAGTCAAGCAGATTAGCATGAAATGCTATCCAGAATAGGCCAATTGTTTCATACCAAACTGTAAGCTACATTTCAAGGAAATAAATTCAGTGTTGTCTCTGAAAGCTTATCAGCTCAAATTACCATACAAAATTGATCAGATATTTTTGCTTCAATCAAAAAGACTCCAGGGTTTATAATCAGAATAATTTATTTTCTTATTTATGTAACCTACATTGCTTTATTTCACTTCATAAAAAGAATGCAGAAATACAGCCCTCCAAGCAAATGTTATAATGCAATAATTTCAGAAAAAAATAGGCCTCTTTGCTTTATTATAGGTAATACAAGTTTCTTACTATGTAATTCATTTAGCATATTGAAAATGAATGGCTTTATTTTTTCTTTGACCCTGGTATTGAAATCTCTATGCTCTGAGATTTCTGTCTAATCTTAATACAGTGAGATTCATATTATCAACAACTCATGTTAAATTGGTAGAAGAAAAGCACAAATGAACAAAAAGATAACCACTTGTAGTGAAATTTTAGCACATCTTTTGTCAAATAACAAAGTGTAAAACTCTCCCAAACTCCTTATGTAACATTGCAAGTTGGAGCCAACTGGTTTCTCTATAAATCAGAAACTAAACTCACAGAATAATGGCACTTAAGAAAAAAGAAAATAAAAAAGGGACATATTTATACAGGACTCTATATCTAGAGAGTGATCTTGGCTGATGTAAGAAAGCAAGGAAACTAAGTTATGAAAATCATACAATCTGGATTTTCTCCTGCTCCTCCTCCTCTTTTTTTTCCTCCTTCTACTTGTTTTTTTAAACATAGAGTCTACCTTACCTATTATGCCTAGGACAGACAAAATGGATGTACATACATTTCAGGAGAAAATAACTTAGGGGCACAGTACATTTGCCAAATCACCCCATTTTAATATAGATACATTTGTCTCACTTCTGAGATTCTGTATAATTTTAAACTCAAGTAAATGAAATAGCAGCTTATCCAAAGGGTTGAATGTTTTCCTATCCAAACTGTGAAGCTCTTTTATCATTTATATACCATATGCTGTTGCTTTTTCCTTTAATTTATATATGCATTAGTAACTAGGTGATTCTATGGCCTGTGGTTTAGAGCCACCGTTTTAAGCTGTCAGGTTTTTTGGTTCCCTAAAGGAATTTGACATTTTGAATGGCAGTGAATCCTGATTTTCTCAAGGATACCTCTTCTTTGCCCCAGAACAGAAATTATAGTTTAGAATATTTCCCTCAAGTTTTGATCACTATTCTAGATTTTGACTGATGATCAAGTCAGGTATAATATTCTTCCTCATCACCCAGTGAATCTTTTTGGAAAATAAATTACACTTTACTCTGCTTTTATGTGTTTCTCTTATACCCACATAAACTTAAAAAAATCATAAAGATATTTATATGTTAACTCACAGAGATTGATAGGTGATTTCTAGATGTCCATGTACAAAGATGGAAATAGCATAAATTGAGTATGCATTTTGATAGATAACTATTCTAGTTGTTTTACATATGTAATGACATTGAATCAATAATACACCTCTGTGATTAAGCAGTCATTTTTTGTTTTCCTCATTGTTTCTAATAGATACAATTCTATTTGTTTTATATACGTGATGGTATTGGAGGAATGACATCTCCATGATTAAACAATTATTCTTATCGTTATCTTCATTTTTTCAGATGAGATAAAATATCAGTGTTCGAACCAAGTTTTGCCAGACTGACCACCCTAGCATATCTTAGCATCAAGTTGATTTCATTTAAAATCCCTACATTATTGTGATTGTTTGACCATTTGCTCATCTGGCAAATATTTTGTATCTTCCATTTCCTAAGGTATGGAGGGAAATACCAAGAGGAAGACTTCAAGGGCACGTTGAGTCATCATCACAACAAACACACAGAACAGCATAATATATTTGCAACCAAGATAAATGGAATTCATACCAACCAGACTCTCCATGGACAAATTCATACTGAATATGACTCCCAAATTCTTTTTCTTAAGCATGTCATATTCCTGCTCAAAACAAACAAAGTCTTTAGTGGCTCAGCATTGCTTACTATTCTATGTTTGGATTCCGCTTACTTGTGCTTTATTCCTTATCATCTTTTTTTTTAAATATTTTATTTATTTGACAGAGAGAAATCACAACTTGGCAGAGAGGCCGGCAGAGAGAGAGGAGGAAGCAGGCTCCCTGCGGAGCAGAGAGCCCGATGTAGGGCTCCATCCCAGAACCCTGGGATCATGACCGGAACCGAAGGCAGAGGCTTTAACCCACTGAGCCACCCAGGCGCCCCCCTTATCATCTTTTTAACAAACATTTTAGAACAATGGTCTTTAAAATGCTTAATAGACACTCAACAAAAGAAAAACAAGCCCCTCATTTGCCAATTTGAGTATGATTCCATGTATTAATTATATACATGCAGTTATAATTAGTTAAAAATTTTGTTCACAATATATATTTTGGGTGACATTAGTATTAAGCATAGTTGGCATAATCCTATTTCAAAAAAGTCTTATAGATAATTTTGAATATTTTGCTGTCTTTTTTTAGCCTTATAAAACAGTTTTAGACAATTCCTCTATTTCATTTTAAATTAGCAAAGTTTTTGAAAACAGTGACTATATCTTATCCTATTTAAAAGGCAAAATAATGTAGCAAGAGAATTATTTAGCTCCAAAATTTAGCTCATCATGACCAATTAATTCCTCTCAAAGCTGTAGAAAATAACTTAATCTTTCCGAGTGGTACTCACTTTTCTGGTTTATAAGTTTATTTGAAAAACTGTGTATTTAGATAATAAACTTGAAAGTGAGAAGAGAAAGGAGAGCTCTACAAAAGAGTGATTGTATAAGCCATGCTTATTTTAAGAAAAATAAATAAATAAATAAAATATTAAAATAGAAAGAAAGGAAATGAACAAAAGAGGGCTTTGATAAAATTAAAGAGCTAAGATTAAAAGAAAAACTGAATGTTATAATAT
Source organism: Meles meles (assembly GCF_922984935.1). Classification (NCBI taxonomy): domain Eukaryota; kingdom Metazoa; phylum Chordata; class Mammalia; order Carnivora; family Mustelidae; genus Meles; species Meles meles. Next base: position 32,211,797 of record NC_060072.1, read on the forward strand.
TGAATTCTTGCCTTAGAAATCACTCATGTGCATTTAGACATCACCTTAACATTTTAAGTTTCTTGAAGCATTCCACATCATCTAGTCCAACCTCTCCATTTTATGGTTGAAGAAACTCAAGGATAAACTGGATGTGTGGGTTGTTCCAGGTCACACTGCCAGAGTTAGGTATAGAAAACTCAATCTAGACCTCCTGAGGGCAAGTTTCCTATCTTTCTGGTATATCACACTCCTTGTGTAGCAAGCTCTAAGAACTGAAGTTCAGAAAAGAATACAAAATGAAGTTGGACAAAAGCCAAGTAAATCAAGAAATATATAAGAAGATAAATGGAAATTAATGGTTCACAACTGGAGACCATTTTTTCCCCAAAGGAGATATTTGGCAATTTCTGGAGTCATTTTTGATTGTCACACTTTGGGGAATAGGGATGCTACTGGAATCTAGTGAGTAGATGTCATGGTTGCTGCTAAATACCCTAAAATGCTCACGACAACCTGCAGGGCAAAGCATTATCCGACCTAAAATGTCAGTAGTGCATCTGTCAAGAAACTCAAATAAAATTTTAAAATCCTAGTAATTACAGAGAGAGAGAGAATGAGAGAGAAAGAAAGAGAAAGAAAAAAAAAAAGCCTAAGGAAAGCAGAGTGAAAACAACAGGGAAATGAAAATATAATAGAAATACGAAAAGTGGAAAATATGTAACAAACAAGACACTGCCCAATTTTATATATGCATATGAATAATTCCCCAGGGAAGCAGATATCTTCACCTATTTCCAAGTATATCCTTTTTTTCTGATAGAGGATGAAGAATATTTTATCTAAATAAATAAGTTCTTCATGGATAGCTATGAGCAAAAATGTTAAATGATTTTACTGGAGGAAAATGGCAACTTTAAAACGATACCTTTCATGTCAGACTTTGCCTCATAGAGAGGATGTGCACAGAGGTATGGTGTGTTCTTCTGAGCTCTAATTATATAGGAAATGTTGTCATGCCTTAACCGTCAGGGTTCTTTCTGTTCAGAGATAAGAATGTTTTATTTTTCATTTTTGTGTGGTGTTTATATCTAGGATTTGAATAATTTATTTCATTTCTTTGAGGAGAAATAAACATGTTTTCAGGTTCAGCTTCACATCAGCTATGGCTGCCTGCATTTCAAAAGAACGCTTCAATTTTCACTCAAATGTATGAAGAATCAGAAGCAAAGAGATGTATTTAAATAATTATAGAAATTATGTAGCACTTATGAAGTGATTGTTAGTTCCAGGAGCCCATTTTGAGGGCTTTACATAATTTATTTTGTAGTTTTTATATATGAGGTAGATAGGATTAGTATTATATCCACTTGATACATGAGGAAACTGAGATGCCTTGAGTATAAATAGCTTGACCACTGTCTCACTGAACTGTGGTATAGGTTAGATACAAATTCAGGTATCTGGTGCCAGAGTTCTTATTCTTAATCACCATGATATATTTTCTTTGCCAATTTTGTCTGATTTCCAGGCAATTATATTTTTGTGGGAAATTTCAGGAGATATCAATAGATAATTGCATTTTTTTTTTCATTTTGTGGATGGAAGCTGATATTTTAAGTCATTTTCACAGTTCAAAAATATATTTTTAAAATGCTTCTTTGCAAAAATATCTAGCAGGAATTTGCTGTCGATTCATGAAGAGTAGAGCCTGTGGATTAATGTTAGCAAAGATACTTCCTCATTAATATCTATCATCCCATTATTGTTTAAGAAAAATAACAATAACTTAATTTTGATGGCTCTTAAAAGAGTTAGCATAAGCCCCTCAATGCCTGTTCCACTTGTTCATATCTTGTGCCTGGAATGTAGGCTCTATGTATGGAGCCCCAGCATCTATTTTAGACAATGAGATGACCATCACAATGAATGTCCCTTCCTGAAAATGACAAATCAGAAAAGGAGCCTGACCCTGCTGATTATGGGTTAATGATCCCAGCCATGGATTAAAACTATTGGATTTTGTTTATATGAGAGAAAAACAGACAACCTTTTTACTGAAGCTGTTGCTATTGCCAGGCTCTCTGGTACTGCCAGATGAATCCAAGTCGTAAAACATATGCTTAAGACAATGACTTATTACCTTTGCTTTCAACAAGGATTTTTTCTATTCTTTTTTTTTTTTAAGGAAATAGGAGGCATATGGTTTACTGAGCACATGTGTTTATCTCCTCTCCCCTTAATTCTTATGAAATTACAGAAAATCTCATTTAAAACAAGAGAGAAAAGAAACATATAACTATATGGAAACAAAAAAGACAGTTATGAGTGGAACGGCATTTGTAAGAAATTTTAGAAAGGAAGTAATTAGCATAAATATGATTGACTGAGAAACCGGACAAGTCAAGGTACAGTCAGTCATGAGAAAGCTGTTGCAGAGGCGGTAGCAGTTCTTCTCGGTGGAGCCCTCATGAAGCTCTGAATTTAATGTCACCACATACAGGAAGAGGCCAGTGTGCAATCTGCAGGGCTATTAGAACCATCATAACCCAGAGTTATCATCAGCTACACATCTGATCTTGCAGTAAATCCTGCCAACTTTCACTGCCAAATAAGTACAGGTTGTAATCCATTGCTGCCCCTTCACTGCTGCCATCATCATCTCCTCTGAATTATTTATAGTGTGTCTCTCCTCTGTTCAGAATCCTCCATTGGCTTTGCATCCGACTCAGAGTGAAAACCCAAATCCTCCCAGTAGCCCTCCAGGCCCTAATGATCTCACCTTTCTCTCCCACTGTGACCTTCATACCTAGTACTTTCCCCCTGTGTCACTCCACTTCAGCCATACGGCGTCCTTACTGTTACTGGAACATGCCATGATACACCCCCATGGAGGTCAGGCAGTGACTGCTGTTCCCTTGTCTGGAATGCTGTCCCATCAGGAAGCCACATGGTTCCTTCTCTCACTTTCTTCAAGAATTTCCTTAAAGGTCTTCTTTTCTGAAAGTCCTTACTTAACTACTTTATCTATAAGTTTAACACTATCCCTCAACTCTCCCGGTCCCCTTGTCCTATTTCTTACTATTTATCACCATTTAACATATGAGGTATTTAAACTCATTTATCTAGTTAAGTGTTTGCATCTCCTTACTAGAATACAAAATCCATAAAGACAGATCATTACATTTAATTTTATATTTATATTTATATATTATAAGGATGCTGTATCCTTATCCTAGAGCCTGACCCCTGATAGCAACCAATAAGGTTTTTTTTTGTGAATGAAGAACGAATATTTTAGCATTTGCCGGGCCAGTTGAAATATTCCTTCTCTCTGCTTAAGAGTCATTGAAAGTAGTGTTTTGTCTCTACGTCCTAAGACTGTCCTCTTTAAAAAGGTGAATAAGGGGCACCTGGGTAGCTCAGTGGGTTAAAGCCTCTGTCTTCAGCTCAGGTCATAATCCCAGAGTCCTGGGATGGAGCCCTGCATCAGGCTCTCTGCTCGGCAGGGAGCCTGCTTCCCCACCATGCCCCCCAACCCCCCCACCCCCGCCTCTCTGCCTACTTATGATATCTGTCTATCAAATAAATAAAATCTTTAAAGAAAATAAAAATAAAAATAAAAAGGTGAATAATCTCTTTAAGAGAGATCCTGGATGGGCTTTGGGGTTCACACAAAACAAGAAGGAACTACAGTTTCTTCCCTATCTCCATAATAAACATTCAGAAAAATAGAAAATGTGGTTCTGTTGTAAAGTGAAGTAAATGAAGCTCCCCATCCCTAGAGTAAAGTCCATTTTACTTCAAACTTACAAAAAAGGGGCATGTTTAAAATAATGAAAGGAGGCTTCTAACTTAATGATCACAAATAATCCATAAGGACAGGAGAAACAGAAATCCAATGTCAGTTTCACTGAAACTGCACAAGAACTAAACACTTCCCCACAGTTCTTCCACATCCAAAACAAATGTAAGATGCACTGTGAACCCTGGAGGCTGAGCAAGTGCACAAGAGAGAAAGTGAGAGGAAATACTGTGGGTGCCAGCAAAGGATATTTCATATGGATGAGGGGATCATTCTGAAGTATAAAACCTTAATTTCCTGTCTGTTATAACTGAAACTGAAATGGGTACCTGCATTGGAACTATGGGTTTCCTTAGAACTGGTTTGTTACTAAAAAACAGGGAGAATAGAGGGGTGCCTGGGTAGCTCAGTCGGTTGAGTGTTGGACTCTTGGTTTTGGCTCAGGTCAGATCCCAGGGTCATGAGATGGATCCTGATGTTGGGCTTGGCACATTCTGCAGGTAGTCTGCTTAAGTCTCTCTCTCCCTCTTCTTCTGCCCCTCCTCCGACTTGTGCATGCTTGCTCTCTCTCTAATAATAAATAAATAAATAAATAAATAAATCTTAAAAAGAGGGAGCAGGAGAACAGAGCTGAATGAATAATTGCAAATGCACCATAAATGCAATGATGAGTTGGGTACTTTCCTAATCAGAATATCAAGAATTAATACTCTTAGAATAAAAAATAAAATTGAAGAATTGCTAAATTTCAGCAATGTTTTATTTCTTCAATTCCTAATGATTTCTCTAAATTTTTAGATCTTAAAAACTGTGAAAATTTAGTTATTAGTTTTTATTTACTATGTATTTTAATGAGTTCAAAATGTCTAAATTCATTCATAGCTTTCTTCTCCATGTGACTTCTTTTTTTTTTTTTTTAAAGATTTTATTTATTTATTTGACAGACAGAGATCACAAGTAGGCAGAGAGGCAGGCAAAGAGAGAGAGAGGAGGAAGCAGGCTCCCTGCTGGGCAGAGAGCCTGATGCGGGGCTTGATCCCAGGACTCATGACCTGAGCCAAAGGCAGAGGCTTTAACCCACTGAGCCACCCAGGCACCCCTCTCCATGTGACTTCTATACCTTATATTCAATAGCATTCATCCAAAGGATCAGGGTCAGAGCCAGAAGTCAAGAGAAAGTGACAGTTTTCTTCAGAGATATTATCATAGGCGCCCTGTTATACTTAATACATCTTAAGGAACAAAGGGGAAAATGTAGTTGAGCCAAGAAAGATTAAAAAATGATTAGCCATTTAAATATTTATATGTTAGCTCTAGTAATGAAAGCTCACTTCCTTTGTCCACAAATGACTTATAATAAGAACTGCGTGTCTGCATAAACAATGAATTCTGGAACACTGAAAAGAAATAAAATTTTTTTTAAAATTTATTTTTTAAATTGAAAAAAGTAAGTAGTTAATTTAAGAAAGGGACCCTAGTAGCAGGCTGTCAGGGACGTGAAGTAGGGAAAACACACAGAAGTAAGTCAACCAGTAAGCAATGCTTTATGCAGAGAAGAGCAGTTTGTAAATACAGAGTTATAATATTTAATATTAGGCTTTTAGCTCTGCTCGATATGGCATAATAACCTCTATTATCCCCACGTCGTCATAATGATCTTTTACACAAAATTGGCTTGTGTTTGTATTGTTCAGGAAATCAATGGAAAGGAGCTATTTTCTTTAGCTGGGTAATGAGAGGGAGAGAGACAAGAGTACAACAAAAAGGAAGGGAGATTTGATGAGACTGAGAATTGCCAGAAGTAGGAAGTTAGGTGAAAAATTCAATAAAGAAGACATCAATAGTTTGGGAATGGAAACATATTTCCACCTGTCTGTACAACGGTGGAATGAACCACTGTGTTAAGTTATTAAATGGTGACCATGAAGATCCTGAGGATATTTTGTTATAAAAATTTTTTAAGAAGTTGTGCTTCTGAAATTTGGCCACAAAAAAGGGTTTTTTTGTTTTGTTTTGTTTTTAATAACAATAAAAAGTATTGGAAAGGCCGACTTAAATTGGCAAACTAAACACATGAACTAATTTCCCCTAATTTTCTAAATAACTAGAAATCAAAATCATTTTTTGAAAATGAAGAAAGAGGAAAAGTAACGAAGAAAAAATATATCAAAACTTTGGGGAAAAAAAAACAAACCAAAAACAGTACACTAGAAGCAAAATATCTGGAGAAACCTTTCATGAAAAAAAGATTAACATAAAAAGAGAAGATTGTAGAAGAGGATTTCCCACCAAAGACTAGAATGCTTCTGTGGTAACCCAAAATCAGTGTAATGGAAACTAAAAGTAGGTAGGAGCCAGTATGTGGGTGATTGGTTGAGAAACTGCACTGGAAATGGTTAAATTGATAGGGTCTTATCCTACATTGGTCCATTCTTGCACTACAGTAGTTAGGAGAATCATTTGTCCAAAGAAGAAAGCAGTGAGGGTGATGTGAAATGTCTTGAGAGTGATATTCTTACCCTTCCACAGCCAGAAGATGAACTAATGAGACCTAAGAAAACAAATCCCCAACAAGTTATCTTGTAGATGTTGACAAACTGGTTCTAAAGTATATGTAGAGAGACAAAAGATCCAGAATAGTCAACAGAATGTTAAAGGAGAAAAAAGTTGGAAGACTGACATTACCCAACTTGAAGAGTTACTGTCTTAGACATATGTTACAATGTTGATCATCTCCATAAGGGTATTTTTAGCAGTAAAAAACATGGAAGAGAAGAGTGTACATAGATTGCAACACTTGGCAATTAAATAAAACTCATCATTTGTGCCCCCCCCAAAAAGGGTTACTGTCAGCTACCATAATTAAGACAGTGTGGTATTGATAAAACAGCCACAGGAATTCTCATTCATTGCTTTTGGGAATGTAAAATGGTACAATTTAGTGGTTTGGAAGACAACTTAATGGTTTCTTAGAAAACTAAACATACCCTTACCATGTGATTTAGCAATCACACTCCTTGGTATTTACTCAAAGGAGTTAAAAACTTATGTCACTCAGAAACCTGCACATGATTGGGGCGCCTGGGTGGCTCAGTGGGTTAAGCCTCTGCCTTCGGCTCAGGTCATGATCCCGGGGTCCTGGGATCAAGCCCCGCATTGGGCTCTCTGCTTGGCAGGGAGCCTGCTTCCTCCTCCTCTCTCTCTCTGCCTGCCTCTCTGCCTACTTGTGATCTCTGTCTGTCAAATAAATTAAAAAAAAAAAAAAAAGAAAAGAAACCCGCACATGATCATTTATAGCAGCTTTATTCATTATTATCAGATCTTGGAAGCAGCCAAGATAACCTTCTGTAGGTGAATGAATAAATAAACTATGGTATATCAGACTATGACATTATTCAGTACTAAAAAGCAATGAGCTATCAATCCATGAAAACACATGAAAGGATTTCCAATGCATATTACTAAGTGAAAGAAGCCGATCTGAAAAAACAATATATTGTTGGATTCCAACTCTATGACATTATGGAAAAGGCAAAATTATAGGATTAGTATAAAGATCAGTAGTTGCTGGGTAGTTGTGGTGTGTGTTGTGGGGTAGGTAATGGGATGAATAGATGGAGCACATAGGATTTTTAGGACGGTAAAAACACTCTGTATGATACAGTAATGGTAGATATATGTGATTACATGTATGTCTAAACCCCGAGAATATAGAAAACCAAGAGTGGACTATAATGTAAACTATGGACTTCAGGCAATTCTGTTGTTTCATGTAGGCTCATTAGTTATAACAAATGCACCACTGTGGTTGAGTACAGTGATGGGGGAGGCCATGTATGTTTAGGAGCTGAGAGTATATGGGAAATCTCTGTCTTTCCCTCTGAACCTAAAACTGCTTTGTAAAATAAGGCTTTAAACAAAGAAAAATAGAAAAGTTTTGGTCCCCTGTGAGATGACCACATAAGGGCATGATATGAAAATGAGCATCAAATCCCTGGCTTGTATTTTTGAGTGGATTGGCATATGAAATAGAGGGAAAAGGAGAATCAGAGAAAAAGTAGTAGATTTTGGTTTAGATATAATGTGTTCAGGAGTGTCATCCAGGTGTGATTTCTACAACTAAGAAATGAGATATTTGTTCACCTTCAGTTTAAGAATACCTCAGATGTACAGATTTCAATTTTAGAGTTTTGGGTATTTGAATATAGTAGACTTGGCCACAGGAAGAGGCCAGAGTAGATAGAAGACAGAGAATTCTTACTTGAGAGTTTTGCTTTAAATGGTTTAACTGCTTAACGGTATAATATTGACATATCATTACAACTAAAAATGCTACTTTATGTACTAAGTTACTTAAAAATTATTTTATCTTCTTAAAATTGCACTAGGGGCTATTTTGAATAGCTGAAATGATGGCTCTGTTCCTGTGAAAAACAAGTTTTTTTCCAATACAGAATTTTTCCAACTTAACAGAAGTCGGTGTGTTTTCCTTATTTGGTTGGCCCTCTTTCAGTTTGAGGAATAAAAATGCACAGGTGAAGATCTGGAAATCACAGGTCTGCACTATTCCTGGAATGTCTCTAACCATTAAGCTAAGTGAATGGAACTGTGTATTTGTGTTTGAGATGTGGATTACTCTTCCCTAGAGGTTAGGGCTTAAAATGCGAACTTGAAAAGGTCAGAACCTTTATCCATTAAGCCATCAAGCTTTTTTCTATAATAAGAGTAGATGAAAGGTTTTAACTTGAATCACAATGTAAAGTTCAGGAGGATGATCGTATCTCAAATTGAAAGAACAGGCAAAAAATAGTTTTGTCATTTCATGTATTGGAATCCAGTTGTCTAAATGTCAGTACAGAATAGCAGAGTATCAAATCTTGGATCATATCACCAAAAGCCAGAGGATAGGGCAATTTTCATCTTTCTAAGTTCAAATTATATTTATAAATAGGTTACCTATTTGAACCCTATTTATCTAGTAGTGGCATGAGTTTAGGTTTTATGGGTGCATGCTTATCTCTAATCGTATGCTAATAAATGTGATTCTTCATTTAAAGTCCATTGCTTGGTAAGTCTAGGTATAATATGCCACACACTGAAGAAAATAAGCAGGTGTTGTGCCTACTACATAAGCGGAGTTTAATTTCATATTTGATATGATGAAAATGAAGACAGACTTGGTTTTATTTTCTTATGATATATTATTGTACGGGACATTTACAGTTTGTACTGAAATATTTTTAGCTCCTTTATTAAATTGTAACAGCCAAATATTTTCTAAGACATTACCAAGCTATGGTGTTCATATAATTTTGTTCCTGAGTGATAAACTTTGGCTTTGTTTTATTATATTTTTTCTTTCTTAATACTGTTTTATTAAATGTAAGAAACTTATACAAGAGGAGGAAAAATGAAACTGAGAGGTTTTTTAAAAACAGCTGAAACACTGTCTCCTATATATTGAGAGATACTTCATATTTTCTCATAAAGGCCAATGAATTTTATAGTATTCTGACTTGAGGAAATAGAGATTTCTGACAAATAATAACAAATAAAACAACAAAATTGAATGAAGAAATTCTTACTAGATTTCTCTAACGAGATGATCTGGGAAACAAAGCAGAAGCATTTTCTGCCATTCCGCACAGTCAAGGGTAACCCACTCTGCATACAGTTAAACTTGGGTGCTGATTAAAAAAAAATAATAATGTACAGGGTGTTTGTTAAGGGTTGAATTCTATTCCCCACAAAGATATGTAGAAGCCCTAATGTCCATCTTTGAGAATGTGACCCAATTTGGAAATAATAGGGTCTTTTCTGATATAATCAAGTTAAGATGAGATTGGTCAAGATGGGCCTTTAATCAAATGTGACTGATACCCTTACAAAAAGATGGGAATTTGGGAAGAGCCACACAAGGAAGATGTCAAGTGAAGATGAAGGCAGAGATTGGAGTTATGCTACCACAAGTTAAACCTGGAAGCTGGAAGAAGAAATGATCATCTTCCTGAGGCTTCTGAAGGGGGATGGCTCTGCCAATATCTTGATTTTGGATTGCTAGACTCTGGGACTAAGGGAAAATAAATTTCTGTTGTTTTAAGTGACTCATTAAGTGACTTTGTTATAGTAGTCCTATGAAATGAATACAGGATTTATTAGATCAGTTCTACAATAAGTTAGAAATGGAGTAGACCAAAGTTAAAATTAGCTTTTCAAAAGTAAGTGGCCATATGATATCATCTGCCTTGTTTTGTCACTCATCTTTCTAACTCTGCTTGTCACTGAGGATTTGAACTTGTGGATCAGGCTTTCTGGGTCAACACTGCTCATATAACCAGTCTTTTTTTCTTTTTTTAAGATTTTATTTATTTATTTGACAGCGATCACAAGGAGGCAGAGAGGCAGGCAGAGAGAGAGGAGGAAGCAGGCTCCCCGCCAAGCAGAGAGCCCGATGTGGGGCTCGATCCTAGGACCCTGAGATCATGACTTGAGGCAAAGGCAGAGGCTTAACCCACTGAGCCACCCAGGTGCCCCATATAGCCAGTCTTTGTTAACATATGTAAAGGTAATCAATCCAACAGCCAGGTCTCTTAGTTTCTCAGCATCCTCACTCCCAAGGTCATTTCCTCTACTCTGTCTTAGCTATCTAATCAATGTCCTGTCCTAGACGCTGTCACTGCCAGAAACTTGATTTCAGGTTAGCCCACTCCAGATCATTACTTGACTTCTTATCTTTGCATCTCACTTCTGTTAGTGTTGATATTCATTTTTTAATAACTGTATTGTCTCTACAGTTTTCCAGTGACCTTCGGTCTCCTTCAGTTTTAATTTCTATGCATAAGCAGATTATTCACTGAAATTTCTTTTACTAAAATTACTCCCTTTTTAGATGTCATCCCAACTTATGGGATGTAATCAAAAAGCAACTTTGGTTTTTGTCTTATACTGCCCCTTTAAGATTCTTCTTTCCTCTTAAATGCAAATGTGTGCTGGCTCCATGAATTTTTAGTTGTTTTAGGAACTAGAATGTCCAGACAGGCCTGTGGTTGTTTTAGGTCACAATACCAGCTCAATTTAAGAATCACAATAAGTTATGGGGCGCCTGGGTGGCTCAGTGGATTAAGCCGCTGCCTTCGGCTCAGGTCATGGTCTCAGGGTCCTGGGATCGAGCCCCGCATCGGGCAGGGAACCTGCTTCCTCCTCTCTCTCTGCCTGCCTCTCTGCCTACTTGTAATCTCTCTCTCTCACTGTCAAATAAATAAAAATAAAATCTTAAAAAAAAAAAAAGAATCACAATAAGTTATCCCCAAAAATAATACAGTTTGCAAGCTCATTTTAACAGTATGTCTCTATCATTGTATTGATAAGTCAGTT